>NC_059448.1:4441497-4451497 GCF_905237065.1 Salmo salar
TGTGATGTAATGTCCTTAAAACAAGTCAAAATGAGGCTCAGTAGTGTGTGTGGCCTCCACGTGCCTGTCTGACCTCCCTACAATGCCTGGGCATGCTCCTGATGAGGTGGCGGGTGGTCTCCTGAGGGATCTCCTCCCAGACCTGGACTAAAGCATCCGCCAACTCCTGGACAGTCTGTGGTGCAACGTGGTGTTGGTGGATGGAGCGAGACATGATGTCCCAGATGTGCACAATTGGATTCAGGTCTGGGGAACGGGCGGGCCAGTCCATAGCATCAATGCCTTCCTCTTGCAGGAACTGCTGACACACTCCAGCCACACGAGGTCTAGCATTGTCTTGCATTAGGAGGAACCCAGGGCCAACCGCACCAGCATATGGTCTCACAAGCGGTCTGAGGATCTCATCTCGGTACCAAATGGCAGTCAGGCTACCTCTGGCGAGCACATGGAGGGCTGTGCGGCCCCCCAAAGAAATGCCACCCCACACCATGACTGACCCACCGCCAAACCGGTCATGCTGGAGGATGTTGCAGGCAGCAGAACGTTCTCCACGGCGTCTCCAGACTCTGTCACGTCTGTCACGTGCTCAGTGTGAACCTGCTTTCATCTGTGAAGAGCACAGGGCGCCAGTGGCGAATTTGCCAATCTTGGTGTTCTCGGGCAAATGCCAAACGTCCTGCACGGTGTTGGGCTGTAAGCACAACCCCCACCTGTGGACGTCGGGCCCTCATACCACCCTCATGGAGTCTGTTTCTGACCGTTTGAGCAGACACATGCACATTTGTGGCCTGCTGGAGGTCATTTTGCAGGGCTCTGGCAGTGCTCCTCCTGCTCCTCCTTGCACAAAGGCGGAGGTAGCGGTCCTGCTGCTGGGTTGTTGCCCTCCTACGGCCTCCTCCACGTCTCCTGATGTACTGGCCTGTCTCCTGGTAGCGCCTCCATGCTCTGGACACTACGCTGACAGACACAGCAAACTTTCTTACCACAGCTCGCATTGATGTGCCATCCTGGATGAGCTGCACTACCTGAGCCACTTGTGTGGGTTGTAGACTCCGTCTCATGCTACCACTAGAGTGAAAGCACCGCCAGCATTCAAAAGTGACCAAAACATCAGCCAGGAAGCATAGGAACTGAGAAGTGGTCTGTGGTTCCCACCTGCAGAACCACTCCTTTATTGGGGGGTGTCTTGCTAATTGCCTATAATTTCCACCTGTTGTCTATTCCATTTGCACAACAGCATGTGAAATTTATTGTCAATCAGTGTTGCTTCCTAAGTGGACAGTTTGATTTCACAGAAGTGTGATTGACTTGGAGTTACATTGTGTTGTTTAAGTGTTCCCTTTATTTTTTTTAGCAGTGTATATCCACAAGACCCTCTAATAATTGTATTGTTTATCGATATAGTTTAAATAGTTGAACCTTGCTTTTTTTGCAGTAATCAATGATCTGGCTTTCAAGTCTGTCTATGAAAATGCCTTTTTTTTTTTTACCAAATATAACCATAACCATGCATAATGCACATTCACTAATAATGACTAACTTCTGGTAGCAGGCATTGTAGAACATTACCGCGGCATTCTAGAACATTACCGCGGCATTCTAGAACATTACCGCGGCATTCTAGAACATTACCGCGGCATTCTAGAACATTACCGCGGCATTCTAGAACATTACCACAGCATTCTAGAACATTACCATGGCATTCTAGAACATTACCACGGCATTCTAGAACATTACCACGGCATTCTAGAACATTACCACAGGTCTCATAAACAAGCTCTCAAGCACAAGCCAACGTGCTAGTGAGTAGCATGCTAATCTTTATATTTCAAGTTTAGCCAACTTGGCTCTATTTGCTCAGCTTGATCTCAGACTAGACGTAACATAGTAAATGTAAATCTGGGACACTCATATTAGTATGATATGTTACGTTTGGTATGGTTACATAAGACGGATGGATACTTAAGGCAAAAATCAAAACGTAAGGTGATTGGTCGGGTGTAACTTAAAGGGTGCATGTACAAATATCATTACGGACAACTTTAGCGATTTTAGCTAATTAGCAACTACCTACTACTTTTTAGCTAGTGTGCAACTACTTAGCTTATTTAACTGTTACTTAAGTTAAACTTAACTGTTTAACCTATCCCTAACCTTAACACGGACAAGCTAAACACCTTCGCCCGCTTTGAGGGGAAACGTAGTGCCAGCCGATTCCGACCGTTCCCGTGGACTGTGAGCTCTCTTTCTCCGTGGCCGACATTTTTAAGCGTGTTAACCCTCGCAAGGCTGCCAGTCCATACGGCATCCCTAACCGCGTCCTCAGAGCATGCGCAGACCTGCTGACTGGAGTGTTTACGACATATTCTCTCCCTTATCCCAGTCTGCTGTTCCCACTTGCTTCAAGATGTCCACCATTGTTCCTGTACCTCAATAATGCGAAGGTAACTGAACTAAATGACTATCGCCCCCGTAGCACTCACTTCCGTCATCATGAAGTGCTTTGAAAGGCTAGTTAAGGATCATATCACCTCTACCTTACCTGACCCCCTAGAACCACTGAAATTTGCATACCGCCCCAATAGATCCACGGACGACGCCATCGCACTGTCCGAACCCATCTGGACAAGAGGAATACCTATGTAGGAATGCTGTTCATTGACAACAGCTCAGCCTTTAACATCATAGTACCCTCCAAGCTCATCATTAAGCTCGGGGCCCTGTGCACCCCAGTGATCCTCACAAGGTTGTGTGCTCAGCCCCCTCCTGTACTCCCTGTTCACCCATGACTGCGTGGCCACACACGCCTATATATTAAAATAGGAACACAAGCATTTCACTACAACATCTGTTATCAGCTCTGTTATGTTGTGTTGTGTTGTGGTTGTGTTGTGGTTATGTTGTGTTGTGGTTATGTTATGTTGTGTTGTGGTTGTGTTGTGTTGTGGTTGTGTTGTGTTGTGGTTATGTTATGTTGTGTTGTGGTTGTGTTGTGTTGTGGTTGTGTTGTGTTGTGGTTATGTTGTGTTGTGGTTATGTTGTGTTGTGGTTGTGTTATGTTGTGTTGTGGTTATGTTGTGTTGTGGTTATGTTGTGTTGTGGTAATGTTATGTTGTGTTGTGGTTGTGTTACGGTTATGTTGTGGTTATGTTATGTTATGTTGTGTTGTGGTTATGTTATGTTGTGTTGTGGTAATGTTGTGTTGTGGTTATGTTGTGTTGTGTTACGGTTATGTTGTGTTGTGGTTATGTTGTGTTGTGGTAATGTTATGTTGTGTTGTGGTTGTGTTACGGTTGTGTTGTGGTTATGTTGTGTTGTGTTGTGTTGTGTTGTGTTGTGGTTGTGTTGTGTTGTGTTGTGGTAATGTTGTGTTGTGGTTATGTTATGTTGTGTTGTGGTTGTGGTTGTGTTGTGGTTATGTTGTGTTGTGTTGTGGTTATGTTGTGTTGTGGTTATGTTATGTTGTGTTGTGGTTATGTTGTGTTGTGTTGTGGTTATGTTGTGTTGTGGTTATGTTGTGTTGTGGTTGTGTTGTGTTGTGGTAATGTTGTGTTGTGGTTATGTTATGTTGTGTTGTGGTTATGATGTGTTGTGTTGTGTTGTGGTAATGTTATGTTATGTTGTGTTGTGTTGTGGTAATGTTATGTTGTGTTGTGTTGTGGTTATGTTGTGTTGTGTTGTGTTGTGGTAATGTTGTGTTGTGGTTATGTTATGTTGTGTTGTGTTGTGGTAATGTTGTGTTGTGGTTATGTTGTGTTGTGGTTATGTTGTGTTGTGGTAATGTTATGTTGTGTTACGGTTGTGTTGTGTTGTGGTTGTGTTGTTGTTGTGGTAATGTTGTGTTGTGTTATGTTGTGTTGTGTTGTTGTTGTGATGGAAACAGTTCTGCAATTATTAACATCTTGCGCTCCTCCAGTCAACATGTGCGTATCCTCTTCTTCTCTCCGTCTCTCTACTCCCTCCTCTTCTCCTCTTCATCTCTCTACTCCCTCCTCTTCATCTCTTCATCTCTCTACTCCCTCCTCTTCATCTCTCTACTCCCTCCTCTTCATCTCTTCATCTCTCTACTCCCTCCTCTTCATCTCTCTACTCCCTCCTCTTCATCTCTTCATCTCTCTACTCCCTCCTCTTCATCTCTCTACTCTTCTTCTCTCCATCTCTCTACTCCCTCCTCTTCATCTCTCTATTCCCTCCTCTTCTTCTCTCCATCTCTCTACTCCCTCCTCTTCTTCTCTCCATCTGTCTACTCCCTCTTCTTCTTCTCTTCATCTCTCTACTCCCTCCTCTTCATCTCTCTTTTCCCTTCTCTTCTTCTCTCCATCTCTCTACTCCCTCCTCTTCATCTCTCTACTCCCTCCTCTTCTTCTCTCCACTCCCTCCTCTTCTTCTCTCCATCTCTCTACTCCCTCCTCTTCATCTCTCTATTCCCTCCTCTTCTTCTCTCCATCTCTCTACTCCCTCCTCTTCATCTCTCTACTCCCTCTTCTTCTCTCTACCTCTCTACTCCCTCCTCTTCATCTCTCCATCTCTCTACTCCCTCCTCTTCTTCTCTCTACCTCTCTACTCCCTCCTCTTCTTCTCTCCATCTCTCTACTCCCTCCTCTTCATCTCTCTACTCCCTCTTCTTCTCTCTACCTCTCTACTCCCTCCTCTTCTTCTCTCTACTACCTCCTCTTCTTCTCTCTACTCCCTCCTCTTCTTCTCTCCGTCTCTCTACTCACTCTTCTTCTCTCCATCTCTCTACTCCCTCCTCTCCTCGCTCCTCGCTCCACGCTCCTCGCTCCACGCTCCTCGCTCCACGCTCCTCGCTCCACGCTCCACGCTCCTCGCTCCTCGCTCCACGCTCCTCGCTCCACGCTCCACGCTCCTCGCTCCTCGCTCCACGCTTCTCGCTCCACGCTCCTCGCTCCACGCTCGCCTACTTACATAATCTGGCATTTTAAAAGCAGCCCTGCCTTAGGCATCAAAGACCCGTCAATGATTAGTCATCATCCAATGGATGGAACCAGTGATTGAATGACTACAGCCACCACGCTGCAGTGTCTGACAAACTGCAGAACAAATGAAGCCTGATTAGACAAAATAAATAATTGTCTTTCAGACGAGATAATAAGTCAAAACGACTTAGTATTTGTGTTTATTATGGATCCCCATTTAGTTCCTGCCAAGACAGCAGCTACTCTTCCAGTGTCTCCTGACCCCTCCTGTCTCAGCCTCCAGTATTTATGCTGCAGTAGTTTATGTGTCGGGGGGCTAGGGTCAGTCTGTTACATCTGGAGTATTTCTCTTGTCTTTTCCGGTGTCCTGTATGAATTTAAATATGCTCTCTCTAATTCTCTCTTTCTCTCTTTCTTTCTCTCTCTCGGAGGACCTGAGCCCTAGGACCATGCCTCAGGACTGCCTGGCTTGATGAGTCCTTGCTGTCCCCAGTTCACCTGGCCGTGCTGCTGCTCCAGTTCCAACTGTTCTGCCTGCAGCTATGGAACCCTGACCTGTTCACCGGACGTGCTACCTGTCCCAGACCTGCTGTCCCAGACCTGCTGGAACCCTGACCTATTCACCAGACATGCTACCTGTCCCAGACCTGCTGTTTTCAACTCTCTAGAGACAGCAGGAGCGGTAGAGATACTCTCAAAGATCGGCTATGAAAAAGCCAACTGACACTTACTCTTGTGTTACTGACTTGTTGCACCCTCGACAACTACTATGATTATTATTATTTGACCATGCTGGTCATCTATGAACATTTGAACATCTTGGCCATGTGCTGTTATAATCTCCACCCGGCACAGCCAGAAGAGGACTGGCCACCCCTCATAGCCTGGTTCCTCTCTAGGTTTCTTCCTAGGTTCTGGCCTTTCTAGGGAGTTTTTCCCCCCTCAGAGCCTGGTTCCTCTCTAGATTTCTTCCTAGGTTCTGGCCTTTCTAGGGAGTTTTTCCTAGCCACTGTGCTTCTACACCTGCATTGCTTGCTGTTTGGGGTTTTAGGCTGGGTTTCTGTACAGCACTTTGAGATATCAGCTGATGTAAGAAGGGCTATATAAATACATTTGATTTGATTTGGTTTATTATGGATCCCCATTTAGTTCCTTCCAAAACAGCAGCTACTCTTCCTGGGGTTTATTATGGATCCCCATTAGTTCCTGCCAAGGCAGCAGCTACTCTTCCTGGGGTTTATTATGGATCCCCATTAGTTCCTGCCAAGGCAGCAGCTACTCTTCCTGGGGTTTATTATGGATCCCCATTAGTTCCTGCCAAGGCAGCAGCTACTCTTCCTGGGGTTTATTATGGATCCCCATTAGTTCCTGCCAAGGCAGCAGCTACTCTTCCTGGGGTTTATTATGGATCCCCATTAGTTCCTGCCAAGGTAGCAGCTACTCTTCCTGGGGTTTATTATGGATCCCCATATGTTCCTGCCAAGGCAGCAGCTACTCTTCCTGGGGTTTATTATGGATCCCCCATTAGTTCCTGCCAAGGCAGCAGCTACTCTTCCTGGGGTTTATTATGGATCCCCATTAGTTCCTGCCAAGGCAGCAGCTACTCTTCCTGGGGTTTATTATGGATCCCCATTAGTTCCTGCCAAGGCAGCAGCTACTCTTCCTGGGGTTTATTATGGATCCCCATTAGTTCCTGCCAAGGCAGCAGCTACTCTTCCTGGGGTTTATTATGGATCCCCCATTAGTTCCTGCCAAGGCAGCAGCTACTCTTCCTGGGGGGGGGCGAGAGAGGGATGGGGGGTGAGAGAGAGGGATGGGGGGTGGGAGAGAGAGGGATGGGGGGTGAGAGAGAGGGATGGGGGGTGAGAGAGAGGGATGGGGGGTGGGAGAGAGAGGGATGGGGGAGAGAGAGGGATGGGGGTGAGAGAGAGGGATGGGGGGTGAGAGAGAGGGATGGGGGTGGGAGAGAGAGGGATGGGGGGTGAGAGAGAGGGATGGGGAGGGTGAGAGAGAGGGATGGGGGTGAGAGAGAGGGATGGGGGGTGAGAGAGAGGGATGGGGGGTGAGAGAGAGGGATGGGGGTGAGAGAGAGGGATGGGGAGGGTGAGAGAGAGGGATGGGGGGTGAGAGAGAGGGAGGGAGAAAATGAAAAGAGAGAAAAAATCACATTAAAAAACAGACACAGTCATTACATCTATCTTTCCATTCCAGCGGTCCTTCAGTGATGACATCATTATTTAACGTTATTGGTCACACGAGCCGAATACAACAGGTGTAGACTTCACACTGAAATGCTTACTGACCAGACTTTAACCAAGAACGCAGTTAAATACAACGAGGCTTTATACAAGGAGTACCAGCACCGAGTCCACGTGCGAAGGTACGAGGTAATCAGGATAGATAGTAAACAGAGTAGCAGCTGCAGCGTGTGTGAGAGAGTGTGAAAGTGTGTATGTGGCATCCATATGTGTGTGTGTGTGTGTTGGAGCCTCAGTGTAGTACGTGTGAGTGTATGGGTCAGTAATCAGGGATGGGGTGGACCAACCTCCTCATTGAATTTCATAAAATTGTTAAACATTAAAAAAGTTTGCCTTTTTTAGATAAATATATATTCACATCAACAAATAATTGATTTAAAACACACTGTTTTTGCAATGAAGGTCTACAGTAGTCTCAGCAGCCCTCTGTAGGGTAGCACCATGGTGTAGCCGGAGGATAGCTAGCTTCCGTCCTCCTCTGGGTACATTGACTTCAATACAACACCTAGGAGGCTCATGGTTCTCACCCACTTCCATAGACTTACACTGTAATTATGACAACTTCCAGAGGATGTCTTCCAACCTATCAGGGCTCTTGCAGCCTGAACTGACATGTTGTCCACCCAATCAAAGGATCAGCGAATGAATTTAGTTCTTGTTTCGGGGGTGTCCTTCCCCCGAAACAAAATATGTAAAAGGGGTGTAAGCTTAGTTCTGGTGATTTTTTTAAAAGGAAAAAACTCAGATAAACCATTTAATGTATAATCCATATAATTACTATAGTATACAGGATGCATTTTAAGGTTGAGTGCTGCAGCCATCTAAAGAAACACAACACAGAGACCTTCTTTTGTGAAATAAAAAAAGTTTCTCTTGACAAAAATGAACAGAGGAAGCTTTGTCTGAACATGAATTAGAGCCCAACTAACTCATGTTCATCACAAAAAAAGGTTAGGTGTTAGAAATCTCTTTCCAGGTTCTGACAATAACCTCGTTCTGACGTAGTTTACAGCCGTTGTCGGAGCACTTTATTCTTCTGGGATTTTGGAAAAAGATTGAGTTCCTTGTCCATATGCAGGCGATTCCTCAAATCTGTTTTGACCTGCAATAACAGAAAGAATAAGAAGAGAAGGGAGAGAAACAAACAGGATCTAATTTCACATTTGAATGTTCTTACATGTTTCATTGCAGAGAAGTCCCTTCTACAATTAATGGAAGACACTGGTATAGTCAGTGTGATTTGCTGCCAGCTGGCTAAGGCAGAGGGTAGACTGCCCCAACTCATTAAACTGTGAAGCCAGCTTTGTCATTTGCCGCCAAACCCCTGAAATACATGAAAAAAAAACTAAAATATTTACAAAGTTAAAGAAGAGCCAACATAGTGGTAGGTCAGCAAAAAACAGAGTTGGGCAACACTGGCCTAAAATGTTCTCTTCGAAAGATTGTCAAAGGTGTTCATCCTCTCACTAGACAACGCAGCCTGAGGTCCCAACACACTGAAGGCCCCCCAGAATCTCCAGGTGTTCATCCTCTCACTAGAGAACGCAGCCTGAGGTCCCAACACACTGAAGACCCCCCAGAATCTGCAGGTGTTCATCCTCTCACTAGACAACGCAGCCTGAGGTCCCAACACACTGAAGACCCCCCAGAATCTCCAGGTGTTCATCCTCTCACTAGACAACGCAGCCTGAGGTCCCAACACACTGAAGGCCCCCCAGAATCTCCAGGTGTTCATCCTCTCACTAGAGAACGCAGCCTGAGGTCCCAACACACTGAAGACCCCCCAGAATCTCCAGGTGTTCATCCTCTCACTAGACAACGCAGCCTGAGGTCCCAACACACTGAAGGCCCCCAGAATCTCCAGGTGTTCATCCTCTCACTAGACAACGCAGCCTGAGGTCCCAACACACTGAAGACCCCCCAGAATCTCCAGGTGTTCATCCTCTCACTAGACAACGCAGCCTGAGGTCCCAACACACTGAAGGCCCCCCAGAATCTCCAGGTGTTCATCCTCTCACTAGACAACGCAGCCTGAGGTCCCAACACACTGAAGACCCCCCAGAATCTCCAGGTGTTCATCCTCTCACTAGACAACGCAGCCTGAGGTCCCAACACACTGAAGACCCCCAGAATCTCCAGGTGTTCATCCTCTCACTAGACAACGCAGCCTGAGGTCCCAACACACTGAAGACCCCCCAGAATCTCCAGGTGTTCATCCTCTCACTAGAGAACGCAGCCTGAGGTCCCAACACACTGAAGACCCCCCAGAATCTCCAGGTGTTCATCCTCTCACTAGACAACGCAGCCTGAGGTCCCAACACACTGAAGACCCCCCAGAATCTCCAGGTGTTCATCCTCTCACTAGACAACGCAGCCTGAGGTCCCAACACACTGAAGACCCCCCAGAATCTCCAGGTGTTCATCCTCTCACTAGACAACGCAGCCTGAGGTCCCAACACACTGAAGGCCCCCCAGAATCTCTTGGTTTTGGAACCTCTTGTCTAGGCTGTCCTGGAGAACAACAAGATATGGATCCATGACCTAATAACAGGAAGGATGTGTTTCTTGACTTGCAGGCTGCCTGCCTGCCACAGCTCACAGAGCGAAATAACCCGCAGAACTGTGTTGAACCCAGACAGACCCATCTATTTACCAAGAAAAGTGAATGTGCTTTTAAAGAACTTTATTTAAACTATTTTTGGTAGAAATAGGATTTTTCTTTTGGTGTGGCGACAATGATTCTGCCGTGGCGCTCTGAGTACGCTTCCTGGTAATACGGCATTATGAGACTGTATGCATCATACC
>NC_059448.1:4456497-4466497 GCF_905237065.1 Salmo salar
TGTAGAATGAGAAGTCTTTATTCTATACACATCCTGTAGAATGAGAGGTCTTTATTCTATACACATCCTGTAGAATGAGAGGTCTTTATTCTATACACATCCTGTAGAATGAGAGGTCTTTATTCTATACACATCCTGTAGAATGAGAGGTCTTTATTCTCTACACATCCTGTAGAATGAGAGGTCTTTATTCTATACACATCCTGTAGAATGAGAGGTCTTTATTCTATACACATCCTGTAGAATGAGAGAGATCTTTATTCTATACACATCCTGTAGAATGAGAGGTCTTTATTCTATACACATCCTGTAGAATGAGAGAGATCTTTATTCTATACACATCCTGTAGAATGAGAGGTCTTTATTCTATACACATCCTGTAGAATGAGAGGTCTTTATTCTATACACATCCTGTAGAATGAGAGAAGTCTTTATTCTATACACATCCTGTAGAATGAGAGGTCTTTATTCTATACACATCCTGTAGAATGAGAGGTCTTTATTCTATACACATCCTGTAGAATGAGAGGTCTTTATTCTATACACATCCTGTAGAATGAGAGGTCTTTATTCTATACACATCCTGTAGAATGAGAGGTCTTTATTCTATACACATCCTGTAGAATGAGAGGTCTTTATTCTATACACATTCTGTAGAATGAGAGGTCTTTATTCTATACACATCCTGTAGAATGAGAGAGATCTTTATTCTATACACATCCTGTAGAATGAGAGAAGTCTTTATTCTATACACATCCTGTAGAATGAGAAGTCTTTATTCTATACACATCCTGTAGAATGAGAGGTCTTTATTCTATACACATCCTGTAGAATGAGAGGTCTTTATTCTATACACATCCTGTAGAATGAGAGGTCTTTATTCTATACACATCCTGTAGAATGAGAGGTCTTTATTCTCTACACATCCTGTAGAATGAGAGGTCTTTATTCTATACACATCCTGTAGAATGAGAGGTCTTTATTCTATACACATCCTGTAGAATGAGAGAGATCTTTATTCTATACACATCCTGTAGAATGAGAGGTCTTTATTCTATACACATCCTGTAGAATGAGAGAGATCTTTATTCTATACACATCCTGTAGAATGAGAGGTCTTTATTCTATACACATCCTGTAGAATGAGAGGTCTTTATTCTATACACATCCTGTAGAATGAGAGAAGTCTTTATTCTATACACATCCTGTAGAATGAGAGGTCTTTATTCTATACACATCCTGTAGAATGAGAAGTCTTTATTCTATACACATCCTGTAGAATGAGAAGTCTTTATTCTATACACATCCTGTAGAATGAAGGAAAGGAACAAGGACACAAGGAAAGGAAGGTATTGTGTCATGAGTGTCTGCAACTTCTGTTCCTGAGAGGGTTGAAGGTCGCCGGGTGGAGACAGGCGGACTGTGGAGTGACGGAGTGTGTGTGTGTGTGTGTGTGTGTGTGAGGGACCGTTTTAATCCGATCTGTTCTTTCAGTCTGTGTTCTGTGTAGTGGTGTTTAGAAGGTCTGTACGTCACAGACTGAAAATGTCGCCCAGTAAGTTGTTCTGTAACATTCTGTCTGTCTGAGAAAAAAATGTTCTTGCCAAACACGAACAGATCAGTGTCTGTGTTCAAAACTCAATCACTACAACCACTTCCTCTCATACAATATTCTCATGTGGTTAAAAAAAAACCCCAGAATAATCCAAATTATAACTGAAGAACTAAAACTACTGCAGAAAGTAGCCATCGTGAACACATCTTTGACCCTGTTACGTCGTGATGACGTTTCCTTTGAAACTTCGCTGGATTTGATCCTACTTTCATAGAGATGTCGTTTTGACCCGTCGACAAATGTTTTTCTCTCAGCTGTTACAGTGAGGAAGTTGTGCTGGGTAACAGAATCAAGTCTTGCTGGTATCTTGTTCGACTTGAAGATACGACAAATGATTTCATAATGTTACAATAGATATGACTGTAGTTGAACTCACACCCTTTGACCGTTACCCTGACCTCTGTGTGACCCCTATCAGGAGGAGGAGGTGATGGACTGGTGGGCAATGCTTCGACTAGAGAGAGGAACAAGTGTTATAACTACCTGGAGAAAGGATAGATGTACTATTGTAAAGTGGTTGTTCCACTGGATATCATAAGGTGAATGCACCAATTTGTAAGTCGCTCTGGATGAGAGCGTCTGCTAAATGACGTAAATGTAAATGTAAAGGATGCGACATACTACAGGGTTCGCTGCGTTTGTCCAAAGCGACTTACAGTCCATCTGTGAACACATTTGTAACACCAGAATCGAACCCACGATCCTGCTGTTACAAGAGCCACGCTCAACCTACTGAACCATCTGAACCTACTGAACCATCTGAACCATCTGAACCATCTGAACCACGCTCTACCATCTGAACCATCTGAACCATCTGAACCATCTAAACCACACTCTACCATCTGAACCATCTGAACCATCTGAACCATTTGAACCATCTGAACCATCTAAACCATCTGAACCATCTGAACCATCTAAACCACACTCATCCTACTGAACCATTTAAACCATCTAAACCACACTCATCCTACTGAACCATCTGAACCATCTGAACCATCTGAACCATCTGAACCATCTGAACCATTTAAACCATCTAAACCATCTAAACCATCTAAACCACACTCTACCATCTGAACCATCTGAACCACACTCTACCATCTGAACCATCTGAACCACACTCTACCATCTGAACCACACTCTACCTACTGAACCATCTGAACTACGCTCTACCATCTGAACCATCTGAACCATCTGAACCATCTGAACCACACTCTACCATCTGAACCATCTGAACCATCTAAACCATCTAAACCATCTAAACCACGCTCTACCATCTGAACCATCTGAACCATCTGAACCATCTGAACCATCTGAACCATCTGAACCATCTGAACCACGCTCTACCATCTGAACCATCTGAACCATCTGAACCATCTGAACCATCTGAACCATCTGAACCACGCTCTACCATCTGAACCATCTGAACCACACTCTACCATCTGAACCATCTGAACCACACTCTACCATCTGAACCACACTCTACCTACTGAACCATCTGAACTACGCTCTACCATCTGAACCATCTGAACCATCTGAACCATCTGAACCACACTCTACCATCTGAACCATCTGAACCACGCTCTACCATCTGAACCATCTGAACCACACTCTACCATCTGAACCACACTCTACCATCTGAACCATCTGAACCACGCTCTACCATCTGAACCACACTCTACCATCTGAACCATCTGAACCACACTCTACCATCTGAACCATCTGAACCACACTCTACCATCTGAACCATATGAACCACGCTCTACCATTTGAACCACACTCTACCATCTGAACCATTTGAACCACGCTCTACCATCTGAACCATCTGAACCACACTCTACCATCTGAACCATCTGAACCACGCTCTACCATCTGAACCATCTGAACCACGCTCTACCATTTGAACCATCTGAACCACACTCTACCATCTGAACCATCTGAACCACGCTCTACCATTTGAACCATCTGAACCACGCTCTACCATTTGAACCATCTGAACCACACTCTACCATCTGAACCATTTGAACCATCTGAACCATTCTCTACCATTTGAACCATCTGAACCATCTGAACCATCTGAACCACACTCTACCATCTGAACCATCTGAACCATCTAAACCATCTAAACCATCTAAACCACGCTCTACCATCTGAACCATCTGAACCATCTGAACCATCTGAACCATGCTCTACCATCTGAACCACGCTCTACCATCTGAACCATCTGAACCATCTGAACCATCTGAACCATCTGAACCATCTGAACCACGCTCTACCATCTGAACCATCTGAACCATGCTCTACCATCTGAACCATCTGAACCACGCTCTACCATCTGAACCACACTCTACCTTCTGAACCATCTGAACCACGTTCTACCATCTGAACCATCTGAACCATCTGAACCATCTGAACCACGTTCTACCATCTGAACCATCTGAACCACGTTCTACCATCTGAACCATCTGAACCACGTTCTACCATCTGAACCACGTTCTACCATCTGAACCATCTGAACCACGTTCTACCATCTGAACCACGTTCTACCATCTGAACCATCTGAACCACGTTCTACCATCTGAACCATCTGAACCATGTTCTACCATCTGAACCATCTGAACCACGCTCTACCATTTGAACCACACTCTACCATCTGAACCATTTGAACCACGCTCTACCATCTGAACCATCTGAACCACACTCTACCATCTGAACCATCTGAACCACGCTCTACCATTTGAACCATCTGAACCACGCTCTACCATTTGAACCATCTGAACCACACTCTACCATCTGAACCATCTGAACCACGCTCTACCATTTGAACCATCTGAACCACGCTCTACCATTTGAACCATCTGAACCACACTCTACCATCTGAACCATTTGAACCATCTGAACCATTCTCTACCATCTGAACCATCTGAACCACGCTCTACCTCTATGACACACACACACATATATAATATATATATATATATATATATATATATGTTTAGAAGAAAATGCTCTGACGTTCCCAACTTTCCCATTTTTCCATGTGGGGAATGCCGCAGGGGGATAGATAGGGAATAACATTCCATGCCATGCCTCTATGATGTCATCATTCTCAGAACCCAGACAGCCAGCCGCCCTCATGCCTCTACTCACCCGTTCCTCCCCCATCCCTCACCCGTTCCTCCCCCATCCCTCACCCGTTCCTCCCCCATCCCTCACCCGTTCCTCCCCATCCCTCACCCGTTCCTCCCCCATCCCTCACCCGTTCCTCCCCCATCCCTTACCCGTTCCTCCGCCATCCCTCACCCATTCCTCCCCATCCCTCGCCCGTTCCTCCCCCATCCCTTGCCCGTTCCTCCCCCATCCCTCACCCGTTCCTCCCCATCCCTCACCCTGGTCTGGTCCGCCTGTGTTGTGTCCCTTGGTAGTGAGCAACTGTTTCCAGCACTTAACCCATCCCTTGTCTCCTCTCTAACCCCTACCCCTCCTCTTCTCTAACCCCTCCTCTTCTCTAACCCCTCCTCTTCTTTAACCTCTATGGGCTAGGTGGGACGCAGGCGTCCCACCCGTGGTGCACTCCATCAACAGCAGGTGCATTTCAAGAGCGGCAAATTTGAATCCAAATAAATGTCAAAATTCAAATTTTTCAAACATACAACTATTTTACACCCTTTGAAAGATAAACATCTCCTTAATCTAACCACGTTTTACGATTTCAAAAAGGTTTTACGGCGAAAGCATAAATTTAGAGTATGTTAGGACAGTACATTTACAAGAGTTGTGTGTAATGTTTTGTCAATTCAAAGACAGGGTCACCAAAACCATAAAACCAGCTAAAATCATGCACTAACCTTTTACAATCTCCATCAGATGACACTCCTAGGACATTATGTTAGACAATGCATGCATTTTTAGTTCTATCAAGTTCATATTTATATCCAAAAACAGCGTTTTACTATGGCATTGATGTTGAGGAAATCGTTTCCCTCCAATAACCGGCAGTCAAGTCAGCATCACAAATTAAATAATTAAAATTAGAAAACATTGGTAAAATATTATATTGTCATTTAAAGAATTATAGATTTACATCTCTTGAACGCAATCAACTTGCCAGATTTAAAAATAACCTTACTGGGAAATCACACTTTGCAATAATCTGAGCACTGCGCCCAGAAAAATACGCGTTGCGATACAGACTAGTCGTCATGTTGGGGAGATCTAAAATCGAAAATACTATGTAAATAATCCATTACCTTTGATTCTCTTCATCAGATGTCACTTCCAGGTATCACAGGTCCATAACGAATGTAGTTTTGTTCAAAAAAGCTCATCATTTATGTCCAAAAATCTCCGTCTTGTTAGCACATGATCTAAGCCCGCCGGACTTCACTTCATGAACGAGGGGAAAAAATATATTTACGTTCGTTCAAACATGTCAAACGTTGTATAGCATAAATCATTAGGGCCTTTTTAACCAGAACATGAATAATATTCAAGGTGGACGAATGCATACTCTTTTATAACGTATTGGAACGAGGGTACCCAACATGAACTCGCGCGCCAGGTGTCTAATGGGCCATCATCGTTCCATGGCTCTTGTTCGGTCAGATCTCCTCCAGAAGACTCAAAACACTTTGTAAAGGCTGGTGACATCTAGTGGAAGCAATAGGAAGTGCCAAAATATTCCTCAGCCCCTGTGTTTTTCAATGGCATAGGTTTAAAGGTAATACAACACATCAGGTATCCACTTCCTGTCAGAAAATGTCTCAGGGTTTTGCCTGCCAAATGAGTTCTGTTATACTCACAGACACCATTCAAACAGTTTTAGAAACTTTAGAGTGTTTTCTATCCATATATAATAAGTATATGCATATTCTAGTTACTGGGTAGGATTAGTAACCAGATTAAATCGGGTACATTTTTTTTATCCAGCCGTGCAAATACTGCCCCCTAGCCCTAACAGGTTAACCCCTCCTCTTCTCTAACGCCTCCCTCATCTCCTCTCTAACCCCTCCTCTTCTCTAACCCCTCCCTTGTCTCCTCTCTAACCCCTACCCCTCCTCCTCTCGAACCCCTCCTCTTCTCTAACCCCTCCCTCATCTCCTCTCTAACCCCTCCTCTTCTTTACCCCCTCCCTCATCTCCTCTCTAACCCCTCCTCTTCTCTAACCCCTCCCTCGTCTCCTCTTTAATCCCTCCTCGTCTCTAACCCCTCCTCTTCTCTAACCCCTCCCTCGTCTCCTCTTTAACCCCTCCTCTTCTCTAACCCCTCCCTCGTCTCCTCTTTAACCCCTCCTCTTCTCTAACCCCTCCTCTTCTCTAACCCCTGCGGTAGGATACACTTGTGCTCCCTCAGCAAAAGGATGCTATCAAAGATGGGACGACCCTTCTTTGCCTACTAAAGAGTTGTTATTTCTTCCATCGACTACTTATTGGTTTCCGGGTCACGGAGGAGCGAGGGCAGACTTTTGCCCAAATGGGAAAAGGTCTCGGTCTCTTTCTCTAGCCCTTTAGCCCACACTGCGGTGTGTGTGTGTGTGTGTGTGTGTGTGTGTGTGCCAGCGACAACACTGCGGTGCGCTCCTCGGCTACAGTAGAATACCCATGCTGTCCGTTTCCACCATAACCACGAATACCAGCGCGTCAGGCCATCTTGTTTCATCCTCCTAACTTTCTTTCTCTCTCTCTTCCCTCTCTCTCTCTCTCTCTTTCTCTCTCTTCCCTCACTCTCTCTCTTCCTTTTCCCTCACTCTCTCTTCCTCTTCCCTTTCTCTTCCTCTTCCCTCTCTCTCTCTCTTCCCTCTCTCTCTCTCTCTCTCTCTTTCGCTCTCTTCCCTCACTCTCTCTCTTCCTTTTCCCTCACTCTCTCTTCCTCTTCCCTCTCTCTCTCTCTCTCTCTCTCTCTCTCTCTCTCTCTCTCTCTCTCTCTCTCTCTCTCTCTCT
The DNA here is from genome assembly GCF_905237065.1 of Salmo salar. Lineage (NCBI taxonomy): Eukaryota > Metazoa > Chordata > Actinopteri > Salmoniformes > Salmonidae > Salmo > Salmo salar. Next base: position 4,464,049 of record NC_059448.1, read on the forward strand.
CTCTCTCTCTGTGTCAGTTGTTGTATCATCTCTACACCAGTAGGGGTCGCTATTCTCTAAAGTAACACAGTAACAGATCAGAGACATGATCTATAGTAACACAGTAACAGATCAGAGACATGGTCTACAGTAACAGATCAGAGACATGGTCTACAGTAACACAGTAACAGATCAGAGACATGGTCTACAGTAACAGATCAGAGACATGGTCTACAGTAACAGATCAGAGACATGGTCTACAGTAACATTGTTAGGTGCATTTCGTTGTTCTCTGTACTCCATGTATATCAGGTATTTCTGACAAATTAACCAACTTGGATTTGAAGATACAGTTGTTTGACTATAACCTCTTCATAGCTGTTATAACCTCTTCATAGCTGTTATAACCTCTTCATAGCTGTTATAAATGTGTTTTGTAGCTTATTTTTTTTGCCCAGGTTGTTTGAGCTGTCCTGCTCCCTGCCCGTAGAGAGAGGCTTGAGGATCCAGCTATAGGATTATGACATGTTTACTAAATAGAGACTGTTATTGATCTGGGATTATGACATGTTGACTAAAGAGAGACTGTTATTGATCTGGGATTATGCCATGTTGACTAAAGAGAGACTGTTATTGATCTGGGATTATGCCATGTTGACTAAAGAGAGACTGTTATTGATCTAGGATTATGACATGTTTACTAAATAGAGACTGTTATTGATCTGGGATTATGACATGTTTACTAAATAGAGACTGTTATTGATCTGGGATTATGACATGTTGACTAAAGAGAGGCTGTTATTGATCTGAGATTATGACATGTTTACTAAAGAGAGACTGTTATTGATCTGGGATTATGACATGTTTACTAAAGAGAGACTGTTATTGATCTGATATTATGACATGTTGACTAAAGAGAGACTGTTATTGATCTGGGATTATGACATGTTGACTAAAGAGAGACTGTTATTGATCTGGGATTATGACATGTTGACTAAATAGAAACTGTTATTGATCTGGGATTATGACATGTTGACTAAAGAGAGACTGTTATTGATCTGGGATTATGACATGTTGACTAAATAGAGACTGTTATTGATCTGGGATTATGACATGTTGACTAAAGAGAGACTGTTATTGATCTGGGATTATGACATGTTTACTAAATAGAGACTGTTATTGATCTGGGATTATGACATGTTGACTAAAGAGAGACTGTTATTGATCTGGGATTATGACATGTTGACTAAAGAGAGACTGTTATTGATCTGGGATTATGCCATGTTGACTAAAGAGAGACTGTTATTGATCTGGGATTATGACATGTTGACTAAAGAGAGACTGTTATTGATCTGGGATTATGACATGTTGACTAAAGAGAGACTGTTATTGATCTGGGATTATGCCATGTTGACTAAAGAGAGACTGTTATTGATCTGGGATTATGACATGTTGACTAAAGAGAGACTGTTATTGATCTGGGATTATGACATGTTGACTAAAGAGAGACTGTTATTGATCTGGGATTATGACATGTTGACTAAATAGAGACTGTTATTGATCTGGGATTATGCCATGTTGACTAAAGAGAGACTGTTATTGATCTGGAGAACAGATTCCTGTCCCACTATGGAGCATGCTGTGGCTTACCTCAGTCTAACTGCCTGTAAGTGGGGTGTTCTGTTTAGGTTTAGTTATTCATTCCTAACGGTTAAGGGTTAGGGTTTAGGGTTAGGGGTTAGGGTTAAGGGTTAGGGTTTAGGGTTAGGGGTTAGGGTTAAGGGTTAGGGTTAAGGGTTAGGGTTTAGGGTTAGGGGTTAGGGTTAAGGGTTAGGGTTTAGGGTTAGGGTTAAGGGTTAGGGTTAGGGTTAAGGGTTAGGGTTAAGGGTTAGGGTTAGGGGTTAGGGTTAAGGGTTAGGGTTTAGGGTTAGGGTTAAGGGTTAGGGTTAGGGTTAAGGGTTAGGGTTAAGGGTTAGGGTTAGGGTTATAGTTTAGGGTTAAGGGTTAAGGGTTAAGGTTAAGGGTTAGGGTTAAGTGTTAGGGTTAGTTGTTAAGGGTTGGGTTAGGGTTAAGGGTTAGGGTTAAGGGTTGGGGTTAAGGGTTAAGGGTTAGGTTTAGGGTTAAGGGTTAGGGTTAGGGTTGGGGTTAAGGGTTGGGGTTAGGGTTAGGGTTAAGGGTTGGGGTTAAGGGTTAAGGGTTAGGTTTAGGGTTAAGGGTTAGGGTTAGGGTTGGGGTTAAGGGTTGGGGTTAGGGTTAGGGTTAAGGGTTAGGGTTAGGGTTTAGGGTTAAGGGTAAGGGTTAAGGGTTAGGGCTAGGGTTAGGTTTAGGGTTAGGGTTAGGGTTAGGATTATAGTTTAGGGTTAAGGGTTAAGGGTTAAGGTTAAGGGTTAGGGTTAAGGGTTAGGGTTAGGGTTAAGGGTTAAGGGTTAGGGTTAAGGGTTAGGGTTAGGGTTAAGGGTTAGGGTTAGGG
>NC_059448.1:4471497-4523997 GCF_905237065.1 Salmo salar
GAAAGGCCAAAAACCTAGGAAGAAACCTAGAGAGGAACCAGGCTATGAGGGGTGGCCAGTCCTCTTCTGGCTGTGCAGGGTGGATATTAAAACAGAACATGGTCAAAATGTTAAAATGTTAAAATGTTCATAAATGACCAGCATGGTCAAATAATAATAATCATAGTAGTTGTCGAGGGTGCAACAAGCACGTCCGGTGAACAGGTCAGGGTTCCATAGCCGCAGGCAGAACAGTTGAAACTGGAGCAGCAGCACGGCCAGGTGGACTGGGGACAGCAAGGAGTCATCATACCAGGTAGTCCTGAGGCATGGTCCTAGGGCTCAGGTCCTCCGAGAGAAAGACAGAAAGAGAGAAAGAGAGAATTAGAGAGAGCATATTTAAATACACACAGGACACCGGATAAGACAAGAGAAATACTCCAGATGTAACAGACTGACCCTAGCCCCCGACACATAAACTACTGCAGCATAAATACTGGAGGCTGAGACAGGAGGGATCAGAAGACACTGTGGCCCCATCCGATGATACCCCGGACAGGGCCAAACAGGCAGGATATAACCCCACCCACTTTGCCAAAGCACAGCCCCCACACCACTAGAGGGATGTCTCCAACCACCAACTTACCGTCCTAAGACAAGGCCGAGTATAGCCCACAACGATCTCCGCCATGGCACAACCCAAGGGGGGGCGCCAACCCAGACAGGAAGACCACGTCAGTGACTCAACCCACTCAAGTGACGCACCCCTCCCATGGACGGCATGGAAGAACACCAGTAGGCCAGTGACTCAGCCTCTGTAAAAGGGTTAGAGGCAGAGAATCCCAGTGGAAAGAGGGGAACCGGCAAGGCAGAGACAGCAAGGGCGGTTCGTTGCTCCAGCCTTTCCGTTCACCTTCACACTCCTGGGCCAGACTATACTTAATCATAGGACCTACTGAAGAGATAAGTCTTCAGTAAAGACTTAAAGGTTGAGACTGAGTCTGCGTCTCTCACATTGGTAGGCAGACCATTCCATAAAAATGGAGCTCTATAGGAGAAAGCCCTACCTCCAGCCGTTTGCTTAGAAATTCTAGGGACAATTAGGAGGCCTGCGTCTTGTGACCGTAGCGTACGTGTAGGTATGTACGGCAGGACCAAATCGGAAAGATAGGTAGGAGCAAGCCCATGTAATGCTTTGTAGGTTAGCAGTAAAACCTTGAAATCAGCCCTTGCCTTAACAGGAAGCCAGTGTAGGGAGGCTAACACTGGAGTAATATGATCAAATTTTTTGGTTCTAGTCAGGATTCTAGCAGCCGTATTTAGCACTAACTGAAGTTTATTTAGTGCTTTATCCGGGTAGCCGGAAAGTAGAGCATTGCAGTAGTCCAGCCTAGAAGTAACAAAAGCATGGATTAATTTTTCGCGTCATTTTTGGACAGAACATTTCTGATTTTTGCAATGTTACGTAGATGGAAAAAAGCTGTCCTTGAAACAGTCTTGATATGTTCTTCAAAAGAGAGATCAGGGTCCAGAGTAACGCCGAGGTCCTTCACAGTTTTATTTGAGACGACTGTACAACCATCCAGATTAATTGTCAGATTCAACAGAAGATCTCTTTGTTTCTTGGGACCTAGAACAAGCATCTCTGTTTTGTCCGAGTTTAAAAGTAGAAAGTTTGCAGCCATCCACTTCTTTATGTCTGAAACACAGGCTTCTAGCGAGGGCAATTTTGGGGCTTCACCATGTTTCATTGACATGTACAGCTGTGTGTCGTCTGCATAGCAGTGAAATTTAACATTATGTTTTCGAATGACATCCCCAAGAGGTAAAATATATAGTGAAAACAATAGTGGTCCTAAAACGGAACCTTGAGGAACACCGAAATTTACAATTGATTCGTCAGAGGACAAACCATTCACAGAGACAAACTGATATCTTTCCGACAGATAAGATCTAAACCAGGCCAGAACTTGTCCATGTAGACCAATTTGGGTTTCCAATCTCTCCAAAAGAATGTGGTGATCGATGGTATCAAAAGCGGCACTAAGATCTAGGAGCACGAGGACAGATGCAGAGCCTCGGTCTGACGTCATTAAAAGGTCATTTACCACCTTCACAAGTGCAGTCTCAGTGCTATGATGGGGTCTAAAACCAGACTGAAGCGTTTCGTATACATTGTTTGTCTTCAGGAAGGCAGTCAGTTGCTGTGCAACAGCTTTTTCTAAAATTTTGGAGAGGAATGGAAGATTCGATATAGGCCGATAGTTTTTTATAATTTCTGGATCAAGATTCGGCTTTTTCAAGAGAGGCTTTATTACTGCCACTTTTAGTGAGCTTGGTACACATCCGGTGGATAGAGAGCCGTTTATTATGTTCAACATAGGAGGGCCAAGCACAGGAAGCAGCTCTTTCAGTAGTTTAGTTGGAATAGGGTCCAGTATGCAGCTTGAGGGTTTGGAGGCCATGATTATTTTCATCATTGCGTCAAGAGATATAGTACTAAAACACTTTAGTATCTCCCTTGATCCTAGGTCCTGGCAGAGTTGTGCAGACTCAGGACAATGGAGCTTTGGAGGAATACCCAGATTTAAAGAGGAGTCTGTAATTTGCTTTCTAATGATCATGATCTTTTCCTCAAAGAAGTTCATAAATTTATTACTGCTGAAGTGAAAGCCATCCTCCATTTGCGAAGGCTGCTTTTTAGTTAGCTTTGCGACAGTATCAAAAAGAAATTTCGGATTGTTCTTATTTTCCTCAATTAAGTTGGAAAAATAGGATGATCGAGCAGCAGTAAGGGCTCTTCGATACTGCACGGTACTGTCTTTCCAAGCTAGTCGGAAGACTTCCAGTTTGGTGTGGCGCCATTTCCGTTCCAATTTTCTGGAAGCTTGCTTCAGAGCTCGTGTATTTTCTGTATACCAGGGAGCTAGTTTCTTATGACAGATGTTTTTAGTTTTTAGGGGTGCAACTGCATCTAGGGTATTGCGCAAGGTTAAATTGAGTTCCTCGGTTAGGTGGTTAACTGATTTTTGTCCTCTGACGTCCTTGGGTAGGCAGAGGCAGTCTGGAAGGGCATCAAGGAATCTTTGGGTTGTCTGAGAATTTATAGCACGACTTTTAATGCTCCTTGGTTGGGGTCTGAGCAGATTATTTGTTGCAATTGCAAACGTAATAAAATGGTGGTCCGATAGTCCAGGATTATGAGGAAAAACATTTAGATCCACAACATTTATTCCATGGGACAAAACTAGGTCCAGAGTATGACTGTGGCAGTGAGTAGGTCCAGAGACATGTTGGACAAAACCCACTGAGTCGATGATGGCTCCGAAAGCCTTTTGGAGTGGGTCTGTGGACTTTTCCATGTGAATGTTAAAGTCACCAAAAATTAGAATATTATCTGCTATGACTACAAGATCCGATAGGAATTCAGGGAACTCAGTGAGGAACACTGCATATGGCCCAGGAGGCCTATAAACAGTAGCTATAAAAAGTGAGTGAGTAGGCTGCATAGATTTCATGACTAGAAGCTCAAAAGACGAAAACGTCATTGTTGTTTTTTTTGGTTTTTTTTTGTAAATTGAAATTTGCTATCGTAAATGTTAGCAACACCTCCGCCTTTGCCGGATGCACGGGGGTATGGTCACTAATGTAACCTGGGGGTGAGGCCTCATTTAACACAGTAAATTCATCAGGCTTAAGCCATGTTTCAGTCAGGCCAATCACATCAAGATTATTATCAGTGATTAGTTCATTGACTATAACTGCCTTGGAAGTGAGGGATCTAACATTAAGTAACCCAATTTTGAGATGTGAGGTATCACAATCTCTTTCAATAATGGCAGGAATGGAGGAGGTCTTTATACTAGTGAGATTGCTAAAGCGAACACCGCCATTTTTAATTTTGCCCAACCTAGATCGAGGCACAGACACGGTCTCAATGGGGGAAGCTGAGCTGACTACACTGACTGTGCTAGTGGCAGACTCCACTAAGCTGGCAGGCTGGCTAACAGCCTGCTGCCTGGCCTGCACCCTATTTCATTGTGGAGCTAGAGGAGTTAGAGCCCTGTCTATGTTCGTAGATAAGATGAGAGCACCCCTCCAGCTAGGATGGAGTCCGTCACTCCTCAACAGGCCAGGCTTGGTCCTGTTTGTGGGTGAGTCCCAGAAAGAGGGCCAATTATCTACAAATTCTATCTTTTGGGAGGGGCAGAAAACAGTTTTCAACCAGCGATTGAGTTGTGAGACTCTGCTGTAGAGCTCATCACTCCCCCTAACTGGGAGGGGGCCAGAGACAATTAATCGATGCCGACACATCTTTCTAGCTGATTTACACGCTGAAGCTATGTTGCGCTTGGTGACCTCTGACTGTTTCATCCTAACATCGTTGGTGCCGACGTGGATAACAATATCTCTATACTCTCTACACTCGCCAGTTTTAGCTTTAGCCAGCACCGTCTTTAGATTAGCCTTAACGTCGGTAGCCCTGCCCCCTGGTAAACAGTGTATGATCGCTGGATGATTAGTTTTAAGTCTAATACTGCGGGTAATGGAGTCGCCAATGACTAGGGTTTTCAATTTGTCAGAGCTAATGGTGGGAGCCGTCGGCGTCTCAGACCCCACAACGGGAGGAGTAGAGACCAGAGAAGTCTCGGCCTCCGACTCCGACTCGCTTAATGGGGAGAACCGGTTGAAAGTTTCTGTCGGCTGAATAAGCGACACCGGTTGAGCATTCCTACAGCGTTTCCCTCCAGAAGCCATGAGAAAGATGTCCGGCTGCGGGGACCGTGCGAGGGGGTTTATACTAACGTTACTATCTGTACTTACTGGTGGCACAGACGCTGTTTCATCCTTTCCTACACTGAAATTACCCTTGCCAGTTCAGTTCATTTCTTCTCAATATGTCCTCTGTTTTTCCCACTCACACTGATGAAGTCATATTTTGAAAGGCCGTGTCCATAGGGTGACTGGTTTAACCTAAATCTCTTGTTATGCTACATAACAGTTGAAAACCTGTATGGAAAAAGTTGACAGATATGTGTGTGTCCTCTAGATGGTTTGTGAGCATCTATATTTACCTGAGTGTGTTCTACAGACCATTCAAAAGCCCGCTGACTGTCCCTAACTGCTGACTGTCCCTAACCGCTGACTTCAAGATTCTTGCTGCGTTGCATCATATGGAACACCAGTGATGTCATCCTGGATGACATCAAGGATTGGGTCTTCATTTTCTGTAAATCAAGATTTAACATATATCATAAATATCCTATATTACAAGACCAAATGTGCTGATTGTCAGAATATTATTGCAGATGACTTTCGGCAAGTTCAATTGGCATAAATAGGTAGTTTTTTTTAAGTGGTCCGTCAAGAACCCTCATAACCAATGTATTTTAGTTTAAACTTGGTTGGGATGTGTTGTGAAGTCTTTGAACCGTTTTGAAACTTAGTGATCCTGAATGTACCCTGTTGTGTTGCAGGTATCTCCACGGCCATAAAGACCATGAACAGAAGCTCTTCAGGAGGAGAGGGTAACTTCAACTGGAGGTTCCTGTTCCCCTTCCACTACCCACCAGCTGAACAACTCTGTTCCATCGACAGGAAGTCCACTACCCACCAGCTGAACAACTCTGTTCCATCGACAGGAAGTCCACTACCTACCAGCTGAACAACTCTGTTCCATCGTCAGGAAGTCCACTACCTACCAGCTGAACAACTCTGTTCCATCGTCAGGAAGTCCACTACCTACCAGCTGAACAACTCTGTACCATCGACAGGAAGTCCACTACCTACCAGCTGAACAACTCTGTACCATCGACAGGAAGTCCACTACCTACCAGCTGAACAACTCTGTACCATAGACAGGAAGTCAAGTCCACAACTGTTGACTATTTGAATCAGATGTAGTGTTGGAAAAAGTACTCAATTGTCATACTTGAGTAAAAAAAGTAAAGATACCTTAATAGAAAATGACTCAAGTAAAAGTCAACCAGTAGAAAGTCTAAAAATATCTGGTTTTAAATCCACTTAAGTACGGTGGTGTAAAAAGTACTCAATTGTGTAAAAGTAAAAAGTAAATGCTATACATCAAATTCCTGATATTAAGCAAACCAGAATACACAATTTCCTTGTTTTTTTCTTAAGGCTAGGGGGCAGTATTCTGAAGTTCGGATGACTAACGTGCCCAAAGTAAACTGCCTGTTACTCAGGCCCAGAGGCTAGGATTTGCATATAATTGGTAGTATTTGATAGAAAACACTCTGAAGTCTCTAAAGCTGTTAAATGTCTGTGAGTATAACAGAACTGATATGGCAGGCGAAAACCCGAGGGGAATCCATCCGGATTTTTTTGTTGTTGAGGTCACAGGCCATTCAAATGCTTGTCTATGGGATATTCAAAGGAATTCCTCCCAGATTGCAGTTCCTATGGCTTCCACTAGATGTCAACAGTCTTTAGAAAGGGTTTCAGGCTTGTTTTTTGAAAAATGAGTTAGTAGTTGTAGTTTTTCAAGGTGGTCCTTATTTGGACTGTAGTCTTGTGGCGCGCGTGGATGAGGGCGCGCACTTCGTTATTTATCTCCGGTATTGAACATTACTACATTCCTCCTTAAATTGTATAATTTATTTACATATTAGGGTACCTGCGGATTGATTACAAACATTGTTTGACTTGTTTGGACGAAGTTTATTGCTAACCTTTGGTATTCCTTTGTCTGCATGTTGAACTGGTGGATTACTGAATCAAACATGCCAACTAAACTGACTTTTTTGGGATATAAAGAAGGACTTTATCGAACAAAACAACCATGCGTTGTGTAGCTGGGACCCTTGGGATTGCAAACAGAGGAAGATCTTCAAAGGCAAGTGATTTACTTATCGCTATTTCTGATTTTTGTGACGCCTCTGCTGGTTTGGAAAATGTTTTTAATGCTGGTGTATGCGGGGTGCTGTCCTCAGACAATCATATGGTATGCTTTCACCGTAAAGCCTTTTTGAAATCGGTCAAAGCGGCTGGATTAACAAGAAGTTAAAGCTTTTAAACAATGTATGACACTTGTATTTCCATGACTGTTTAATATTACGATTTTTGTATTTTGAATTTTGCGCTCCGCAATTTCACCAGATATTGTCGAGGTGGGGCGCTAGCGTGCCACCTAGCCCAAAGAGGTTTTAATATATGGACAGACAGGGGCCCACTCCAACACTCAGACTTCATTAAAAGACGCAGTATTTGTTTATTGAGTCCGCCAGATCAGAGGCAGTAGGTATGTCAACGTGCTTCTACACATGCATTGCTTGCTGTTTAGGGTTTTTGGCTGGGTTTCTGTACAGTACTTTGATATCAGCTGATGTAAGAAGGGTTTTATAAATACATTTGATTGAAAAGTAAAGCCCCTTTTACTGGGTCAAATAGCCGACCAATCAGCCTGTTACCAACCCTTAGTAAACTTCTGGAAAAAATTGTGTTTGACCAATCATATCAATCCCCCTCCAGAGTACAGGCCTCGGTGTAACGCTCATTCCTTCAGTGATAAATGCGAATCCGACCATCACCCCTGGTGAGACAAAACCGCGACTCGTCAGTGAAGAGCACTTTTTGCCAGTCCTGTCTGGTCCAGCAACGGTAGGTTTGTGCCCATAGGCGACGTTGTTGCCGGTGATGTCTGGTGAGGACCTGCCTTACAACAGGCCTACTAGCCCTCAGTCCAGCCTCTCTCAGCCTATTGCGGACAGAGCATTGATGGAGGGATTGTGCGTTCCTGGGCACTTGTTGTTACCGTCCTGTACCTGTCCCGCAGGTGTGATGTTCAGATGTACCGATCCTGTGCAGGTGTTGTTACACGTGGTCTACCACTGCGAGGATGATCAGCTGTTTGTTCTGTCTCCCTGTAGCTCTGTCTTAGGCGTCTCACAGTACGGACATAGAAATGTATTGCCCTGGCAACATCTGCAGTCCTCATGCCTCCTTGCAGCATGCCTAAGGCACATTCACGCAGATGAGCAGAGACCCTGGGCATCTTTCTTTTGGTGTTTTTCAGAGTCAGTAGAAAGGCCTCTTTAGTGTCCTAAGTTTTTATAACTGTGACCTTAATTGCCTATTAACTTCTTGTTAAGTCTGACTAATATGTCTTTGGGTTAGAAGTCATGGCTTGCCTCATTCCTTCGACGATGAACGTGAATCCCGCACCACTGAACTGAACTGAACTGTATCAAACCCCTGCTCACACTTGCATCTTTCTCAAGGACGTCAGTATATTTGTAAACAGCATCATGACAATGACAAGTCTGTACCCCCCTGGTTTAGTTGTTGGAAAGGGGGAGTAACTATGTCTGTGATGGATAAGCCTCAATGTGGCAGCAAAACAACGTTTTGAGGTTTAAGATAGCAGTGATAGATTACACAGCCATGCAGTCAGAGTCAAAACGCGCTCTGATTTTTCACTGGCTGTTGTCAAAATCAATCCCGCTAACGGGATCCTAATCTCGAAGGGGTCCTCAACAGGTTAAGATCAGTTAATCCTCAACAGGTTAAGATCAGTTAATCCTCAACAGGTTAAGATCAGTTAATCCTCAACAGGTTAAGATCAGTTAATCCTCAACAGGTTAAGATCAGTTAATCCTCAACAGGTTAAGAATGATGGAGGCCACAGTATTCTTGGGGACCTTCAATGTTGCAAAAAAATGTTGGTAACCTTCCTCACATCTGTGCCTCGACACAATCCTGTCTCGGAGCTCTACGGACAATTCCTTCGACCTCATAGCTGGGTTTCTGGAACTCTTCTGGAACTCTTCTGGACAATTTCTGGAACTCTTCTGGAACATTTCTGGAACTCTTCTGGAATTCTTCTGGAACTCTTCTGGAACATTTCTGGAACTCTTCTGGAACATTTCTGGAACTCTTCTGGAACACTTCTGGAACATTTCTGGAACTCTTCTGGAACATTTCTGGAACACTTCTGGAACATTTCTGGAACTCTTCTGGAACATTTCTGGAACTCTTCTGGAACTCTTCTGGAACTTTTCTGGAATCTGGATAAGTACAAGATGAAGGTTCCTCCTAAAATCACTGTCCAGATCTGGGACAATGACAAGTTCTCTTTTCAACGACTACCTTGGTAACATACTGTGTGTGTGTGTGTGTGTGTGTGTGTGTGCGTGTGTGTCCATCACTCCAAGTAAAGTGAGGCATCACAGAACACACCCGATATACTTTCTCCTCTCTATCCCTTCACATAGCCTACTTCTTTTATATTTTTCTCTCTCTCTTTCGCTCGCTCTCACTCACACACTCTTTCTCTCTCTCTCTTTCGCTCTCTTACGCTCACTTTCTCTCTCCATCCCTTTTCGTTCATCCCTCCATCCGTCTCTCAACCACAGATCTGTTAAATGCCCCATTAGTCATCTCTGACATGACAAGAACAGAACCAGTAAAAACACCCCACTGATAGGATCCTGATGTGCTCCTGTCTGTGTAAACCACACACACTGCTACATGCTTCGTAGACATTTTTACATCGAAAAGTTAATCGCTGTGAAAACACTTTTTCTGTCTGTCTGTCTGTCTGTCTGTCTGTCTGTCTGTCTGTCTGTCTGTCTGTCTGTCTGTCTGTCTGTCTGTCTGTCTGTCTGTCTGTCTGTCTGTGTGGCTGGATCTGTCTGTGTGGCTGGATCTGTCTGTCTGTCTGTCTGTCTGTCTGTCTGTCTGTCTGTCTGTCTGTCTGTCTGTCTGTCTGTCTGTCTGTCTGTCTGTCTGTGTGGCTGGATCTGTCTGTCTGTCTGTCTGTCTGTCTGTCTGTCTGTCTGTCTGTCTGTCTGTCTGTCTGTCTGTCTGTCTGTCTGTCTGTCTGTCTGTCTGTCTGTCTGTCTGTCTGTCTGTCTGTCTGTCTGTCTGTCTGTCTGTCTGTCTGTCTGTCTGTCTGTCTGTCTGTCTGTCTGTCTGTCTGTCTGTCTGTGTGGCTGGATCTGTCTGTCTGTCTGTCTGTCTGTCTGTCTGTCTGTCTGTCTGTCTGTCTGTCTGTCTGTCTGTCTGTCTGTCTGTCTGTCTGTCTGGATCTGTCTCTGTCTCTGTCTCTGTCTCTGTCTCTGTCTCTGTCTCTGGCTGAATCTGTCTTTCTTTCTGTGTGTGATATAGACACTATCTTCTCAATTATTATTACTGTGATATTATAATTATTATTACTTCTGTGATGTTATAATGCTGGCAGCACATTCTAAGGAAGACAGTGACGTTAGTTTCTCTTCGGTTTAGAGTTCTCCTCACTGTCTGTCTCTCTCTCCCTCCCCTCCCTTCTCTTTCTCCATCCATCCCTCTCACTCCCCTGCTCTCTCCTCTTTTTCTCTCCTTTCTTGCCCCCCGCCATCTCTTTCTCCCCTTCTCCTAATCTCCACCATTCTCCCTCCCTCCCTCCCTGCTCCAACCTCTCCAATCTGTGTTTGTATGCGTCTTTTGCAGAAGTCGAATCTCCAATTGGACAATAAAGTGATGTTGTCTTCCCCCTCCAGGTTGCCTGGAGATGGCTCTTCATCACACAGAAGTTAGAAACACACCGTCACAGAGACGGGAGAAACTGGCGTTCCAACAGAAGGGGTGGTGGCCGTGTGACCGCAACGGGGACAAATCATCACTGTGAGTAGACGCACAGACACACGCACGCTGAGTCCGACCACACGCCTACACACACGCACGCACGCACACACATGCACGCTGAGTCCGACTACACACACACACACACACAATACACGCTGAGTCCGACCACACACACACACACACACACACACACACACACACACACACACACACACACACACACACACACACACACACACACACACACACATGCTGAGTCTGACCACACACACACACACACACACACACACACACACACACACACACACACACACACACACACACACACACACACACACACACACACACACACACACACACACACACACACACGCTGAGTCCGACCACACACACTATCTATTCTTTACTATCTATTGCATCTTAGCCGCTCTGTCACTGCTCATCCATATATTTTATACTGATATATTCTCATCCTATTCCTTTACTAGATTGTTAGATATTAGGTTTAGTTGTGGAGTTTGTTAGATATTAGTTTTGTTGTGGAATTTGTTAGATATTACCTGTTAGATACTGCTGTACTGTCGGATCTAGAAGCATCTGCTAACCATGTGTATGTGACCAATACAATGTTATTTGATTTGAAGGTTCAATTTGACATGAAAAGTAGACATGTCTCTAGAGGTATTTTCAGAACAGGAGCAGAACGAGAGACCAGCAGGACAGGGCAGAGATGAACCCAACATGCACCCTCACCTGGAGAAACCACAGTGAGTACCTCACCTCTCGTCTTCTGATCTTAAAAACCCAACAAAATGAAAGCTTACTGAACCTTGATTCACGTTGGTTGAACCACTGTCTACTCTATTCTATCTGTTCCATTTGCTGTATATGCATTCCCAGAAAATGTGTAGTCTCTAAAAGTTCCCAGAAAATGTTTAGTCTCTAAAAGTTCCCATAAAATGTGTTGTCTCTAAAAAGTTCCCATAACAGTTGTGGTCTCTAAACATTCCCAGAACATTTGTAGTCTCTAAAAGTTCCCATAAAATTTGTAGTCTCTAAAAAGTTTCCAGAACATTTGTAGTCTCTAAATATTCCCAGAACATTTGTAGTCTCTAAACTTTCCCAGAACATTTGTTGTCTCTAAAAGTTCCCATAACATTTGTAGTCTCTAAAAGTTCCCATAATTGTAGTCTCTAAAAGTTCCCATAAATTTTTAGTCTCTAAAAGTTCCCATAACATTTGTAGTCTCTAAACGTTCCCATAACATTTTTAGTCTCTAAATGTGTAGTCTTTTGACCTCCCAATTATGTTACAGAAGAGGAGATGTCTCAATTTGAACTTTTTCTCTAATTTCTTTTTTTATTATAATTATAATTTATTTTCTCCAGATGTCCAGAGACATCGTTCCTGTGGTTCTCCTCTCCCTACAAGACTCTAAAGTACATCCTGTGGGGGAGATACAAATTCCTCATCCTCCTCTTCATCCTCCTCTTCTTCCTCTTCATCGGAGGGTTCCGCTACTCCTTCCATGTGAGCATATCGGAGAGGAGGAGAATAGGAAGGGACGAGAGGGAGCGGAGGGGGGTGGGAACAGAAGCGAGGATGAGGGAGACGAGGAGAGTGGGAAGGGAAGAGAAGAGAGGAAGAGGGAGAGGACGAGGGAGAGGAGGAGAGTGGGAAGGGAAGAGAGGAAGAGGGAGAGGACGAGGGAGAGGAGGAGAGTGGGAAGGGAAGGGAAGAGAAGAGAGGAAGAGGGAGAGGAGGAGAATAGGAAGGGACGAGAAGAGAGGAAGAGGGAGAGAATGGGAAGAGAAGAGAGGAAGAGGGAAAGGAAGAGAGGAAGTGGGAATATAGTTTCAGTGTTTGTCAGTGTCTGTCTGTCTGTCTGTCTGTCTGTCTGTCTGTCTGTCTGTCTGTCTGTCTGTCTGTCTGTCTGTCTGTCTGTCTGTCTGTCTGTCTGTCTGTCTCTGTCTGTGTGTGTGTGTGTGTGTGTGTGTGTGTGTGTGTGTGTGTGTGTCTTCACCTTTACCCTGGTCTGGTCCTGTTTCTGAACTCTCTCTCTATTCACTTTGATTCCAAGTCTTTAATGTCTCTCCCTCTTTCATTCTTGTTTAATCTCTCTCCCTATAATCCCTCTTTCACATCTCCTTCCTTCATGTTGTCAGGAAGAGAAGAAAATCATTCCCTCTTTCCACAGCTAGGAGCTCCTTCACGTTGTCAGGAAGAGAAGAAATCGTTCCCTCTTTCCACAGCTAAGGAGCTCCTCCTTTCCTTCACGCGGAGCGGGGGATCGGTTTCCCTCCTTCCTCCTCCCTTTCAACTTTCCCTCGTTCCCTGTGCTGTGTTAAGTTATGGATTGGTTCGTCGTGCTCAGAGGCTGCTTATTATCAAATAGCATGCTGTGTGTGAGACACACACACACACACACACACTGAACTCTTTTGGCGGTTAACTGAAGACACCCAGAGATAAAGGCTGTCTACTGCTGTTGTGATTCATCTAGATCACAACTGTGTGTGTGTGTGTGTGTGTGTGTGTGTGTGTGTGTGTGTGTGTGTGTGTGTGTGTGTGCGCGTGCGTGCGTGCGTGCGTGCGTGTGGTATCCCGTAAGCTTTAACTCAATGCTTTGACTTGCAGTATGCCATAGTGACTAAGTTAAGTTGTGCTTGAACTTGTGACATTTTTTTTATAGCCTACAGATGCAAACCACGATCAAAGTAAAGTACAGATGGGAAGATCTGATTGGTTGTTCACTGCTAAGTATATCTTGTCGGTATAAGTCGACCCACGCTATGCATTTATTGCTATTGTAGCAAAAGTTCTGGGAAGTAAGTTTCTGTTTGGGTCACCAGGCCTAGAGGAAGATAACTTCAAGAGGTACGAACCTACATCTTATTTAGAGTGGGTAGCACACCTAACTATTGGCTTCAGCTAGTGGCCTTATGGGAAAACTCTCTGCTGTGTCCTCTATGGTGTGTCCCCGCTGGTGTGTCCTCTCTGCTGTGTCCTCTATGGTGTGTCCTCTCTGCTGTGTCCTCTCTGCTGTGTCCTCTCTGCTGTGTCCTCTCTGGTGTGTCCTCTCTGCTGTGTCCTCTCTGCTGTGTCCTCTCTGCTGTGTCCTCTCTGCTGTGTCCTCTCTGCTGTGTCCTCTCTGGTGTGTCCTCTCTGCTGTGTCCTCTCTGGTGTGTCCTCTCTGCTGTGTCCTCTCTGGTGTGTCCTCTCTGCTGTGTCCTCTCTGGTGTGTCCTCTCTGCTGTGTCCTCTCTGGTGTGTCCTCTCTGCTGTGTCCTCTCTGCTGTGTCCTCTCTGCTGTGTCCCCTCTGCTGTTACCCTGTGTTTATCAAACACAGTTTCCTGTGTGTATCAAGAATGGTCCACCACCCAAAGGACATCCAGGCCAACATGACACAACTGTAGGAAGCGTTGTAGTCCACATGGGCCTGTATCCCTGTGGAGCGCTTTCAACACCTTGTAGAGTCCATGTCCCGATCAATTCTTAATGTTTTCTACACTGGGAAGCATTGTTCATGTTGCATATGTTCATGGGTTTACCATTTGGGTGTGTTTGTTAATAAAACTCAGTTACATGTAAGCTGGACAAAGCAAAGTCCATCATGTTGTCTGGAAGAGAAGAAGGCAAATTTTATTCAGATTTTTCAAAATGACTATGTCTGTATCATCTGAAGTAATGGTGTATTGGCATCGGTAATGGTACTGGCCCCGAACACACCCTTACGTGTGTGTGTGTGTGTGTCGCTACAAACACACACACACACACACACACACACACACACACACACACACACACACACACACACACACACACACACACACACACACACACACACACACACACACACACACACACACACACACACACACACACACACACACACACACACACACGGTACAGACGTCACACCACCAGCCCAATGGATCTGTCTGGCTCTGAGACTAAACATGAAGACCAGGAAGAGAGAGAGACTGATCAGAGGAGGAGGAGGAGGAGGAGGAGGAGGACGAGGGGAAAAAAGACAGGATTTTATAAGACTGAGATAAAACGAGTTGTGAGGTTCATGGAGAGAGGATAGTCATGAGTACACATCATGTCTTGAGAGAGAGAGTCTGGGCAGTAACCTGCCTGTACCAGTCTTCCAATAAGCCCAGGTTAACAGGCCTCTGAAGACCTGGCAGTCGCATACAACACAATTACCCTTGTCCCGAGACACACCGTTACCGTCTTTTATTAAGGGAAAATGTGACTCTCCCTCCCACCTTTCTTTCTTCTTTCTCTTCATTACTAATCTTTCCACTTTGGTGTTACGGGCTGGTGTGTGTGTGTGTGTGTGTGTGTGTGTGTGTTTATATATGAGCAGCTTGCTCCAATGACCTCTGTTTGAACGGCACCTTCTGCAGAAACCTACTTCAACAACGTTCTCCCTCAAGCGTTTTTTGTCCTAAATTCTTACTTTCCATTCTTCATCCTTCTTGCTCTCTCTCTCTCTCTCCTCTGTTTTCCCTTCTGTTTCCACTCCTCTAGCATTAAACTATCTATACTGAACATAAACACAACATGTAAAGTGTGGGTCCCATGTTTAATTAGCTGAAAATAAAAAGAGCCCAGAAATGTTCCACAAAAAAAGCTTATTTCTCTCAAATTGTGTTTACATCCTCATGTCTCCTTTGCCAAGATAATCCATCCACCTGACAGGTGTGGCATATCAACAAGCTGATTAAACAGCATGGTCATTACACAGGTGCACTTTGTGCTGGGGACAATAAATAGCCACCATAAAATTTGCCTGTTTTGTCACACATGTCACGTCCTGACCAGTTTAAGGGGTTATTTGTTATTGTAGTTTGGTCAGGACGTGGCAGAGGGTGTGTTTGTTTTGTGTTGTAGGTGGGTAGTTGTTTCTTGTTTAGCTGTGTGTCTGACAGGACTGTTTTCGCCGTTCTTTTTGTTCAGTGTTCATTTTATTTTAATAAAGAAGAAAATGAGCATTCACGTACCCGCTGCATTTTGGTCCAATTACTACGACGCTCGTGACAACACAACACAATGCCACAAATGTCTCAAGTTTTGAGGGAGAACCAGAACCACCAGAACTGTTGCCAGATCATTTAATGTTCATTTCTCTACCAGCAGCCGCCTGAAACATCATTTTAGAGAATTTGGCAGTACGTCCAACCGGCTTCACAACCGCAGACCACGTGTAACAACGCCAACCCAGGACGTTTACATCCTGCTTCTTCACCTGCGGGATTGTCTGAGACCAGTCACCTGGACAGTATTTCTGTCTCTAATAAAGCCCTTTTTTGGGGGGAAAAACTCATTCTGATTGGCAGGCCCACCCATGGATGCGCCCACCCATAGATTACAGCCTAATGAATTTATTTCAGTTAAATGATTTCCTTATATGAACTTTGAAATTGTTGCGTGCTGCGTTTATATTGTTGTTCAGTATAGTTTGACATAAATGCATTGTTCACAGTAACGTTCATGGTTGTTAGGACGGCTCAGAGCTCCTAAAACATGTCATTTTCTCCTCTCTCTCTCTCTCTCTCTCTCTCTCTCTCGCTCTCTCTCTCTCTCTCTCTCTCTCTCTGTCTCTCTGTCTCTCTCTCTCTCTGTCTCTCTGTCTCTCTCTCTCTCTGTCTCTCTCTCTGTGTCTCTCTCTCTGTGTCTCTCTCTCTGTCTCTCTCTCTCTGTCTCTCTCTCTCTCTCTCTCTCTGTCTCTCTCTCTCTCTCTCTGTCTCTCTCTCTCTCTGTCTCTCTCTCTGTCTCTCTCTGTCTCTTTCTCTCTCTCTCTCTGTCTCTCTCTCTCTTGTCTCTCTCTCTCTCTCTCTGTCTCTCTCTCTCTCTCTCTCTCTCTCTCTCTCTTCTCTCTCTCTCTCTCTCTGTCTCTCTCTCTCTCTGTCTCTCTCTGTCTCTCTCTCTCTGTCTCTCTCTGTCTCTCTGTCTCTCTCTCTGTGTCTCTCTCTCTGTCTCTCTCTCTCTCTGTCTCTCTCTGTCTCTCTCTCTCTCTGTCTCTCTCTGTCTCTCTCTCTCTGTCTCTCTCTGTCTCTCTCTCTCTGTCTCTCTCTCTCTCTCTCTGTCTCTCTCTCTCTCTCTGTCTCTCTCTGTCTCTCTGTCTCTCTCTGTCTCTCTCTCTCTGTCTCTCTCTCTCTGTGTCTCTCTCTCTCTCTGTCTCTCTCTCATCCCTCTAGTTCTTGGTCTTGTCTATTTGAAATCAATGCATGATTCACACAATGTTCTTAACGTGTGAAAGACGCACTTCAATCGACATGCAGGTCCGACGGGAGATGTTAAAACAGGCAGGTCACAGTTCATCCTCGTGTTTAAGATGTTGATGATGGAAAATACCCTGCAGGTTTTGGCTCTACTCTGAGCAACTGCTGCAGCACAGCAAGCTCTCTCTCTCTCTGTGTGTGTGTATGTGTGTATTCACTGACTGATCCTGCCAACCATCAAAACATGGGGCGTACACACACACACACACACACACACACACACACACACACACACACACACACACACACACACACACACACACACACACACACACACACACACACACACTGCATTTTCCTCCTTTCACCTTCACAATAGAGGTACAAATAATACATCGTAAATATTTAATAGTAAACAAGTAAAAGTCTGAAAACAATGCCCAGATTAGTGAGGTGTTTTGAATAGTTTAGAGATAATTATTATTATAGAAGTGGTCCCTTACGTCAGTTTTGTATTTAATCCTTTTATAGTTAAGGTTATCACATGTATTTATAAAGCTCTTCTTACATCAGCTGATATCTCAAAGTGCTGTAACAGAAACCCAGCCTAAAACCCCCAAACAGCAAGCAATGCAGGTGTAGAAGCACGGTGGCTAGGAAAAACTCCCTAGAAAGGCCAGAACCTAGGAAGAAACCTAGAGAGAAACCAGGCTCTGAGGGGGGAAAAACTCCCTAGAAAGGCCAGAACCTAGGAAGAAACCTAGAGAGGAACCAGGCTATGAGGGGTGGCCAGTCCTCTTCTGGCTGTGCCGGGTGGAGATTATAACAGAACATGGCCAAGATGTTCAAATGTTCATAGATGACCAGCAGGACCAGATAATAATAACCACAGTGGTTGTAGAGGGTGCAACAGGTCAGCACCCTCAGGAGTAAATGTCAGTTGGCTTTTATGACTGTGGACCAGAACTGATCCTAGATCACAGAATACGGATAATAATGATCCATCTCTGGTTTCTCACTGAGGGGGTCTGTCTGGTCTTTTTAATGGTGGCAGAGTAATGGTGAGCATATACCCAAGCTAGTGTTTTACATATTTTATGTAGAAGCTCATTTTATAAATAATTATCTGTTTGCAAAAACAAACAAGATGGAATGTTGAATGGAAAAAGTAATGTAATTTAACGAGAGGTGCAGTCATGAGATGTTTGACAGGTTTCATCACCCTCGTGTTTTGTTGTGTTTTCTCCCTTGTTGTTTTGACAATAGGAGGACTAAGCCTGTAGTGGAAGGTACAGTGGGGGGAAAAGTATTTGATCCCATGCTGATTTTGTACGTTTGCCCACTGATAAAGAAAGGATCAGTCTATAATTTTAATGGTAGGTTTATTTGAACAGTGAGAGACAGAATAACAACAAAAAAATCCAGAAAACGCATGTAAAAAATGTTATAAATTGATTTGCATTTTAATGAGGGAAATAAGTATTTGACCCCCTCTCCATCAGAAATATTTCTGGCTCCCAGGTGTCTTTTATACAGGTAATGAGCTGAGATTAGGAGCACACTCTTAAAGGGACTGCTCCTAACCACAGCTTGTTACCTGTAAAAAAGACACCTGTCCACAGAAGCAATCAATCAATCAGATTCCAAACTCTCCACCATGGCCAAGACCAAAGAGCTCTCCAAGGATGTCAGGGACAAGATTGTAGACCTACACAAGGCTGGAATGGGCTACAAGACCATCGCCAAGCAGCTTGGTGAGAAGGTGACAACATTTGGTGCGAATATTTGCAAATGGAAGAAACACAAAAGAACTGTCAATCTCCCTCAGCCTGGGGCTCCATGCAAGATCTCACCTCGTGGGGTTGCAATGATCATGAGAACGGTGAGGAATCAGCCCAGAACTACATGGGAGGATCTTGTCAATGATCTCAAGGCAGCTTGGACCATAGTCACCAAGAAAACAATTGGTAACACTACGCCGTGAAGGACTGAAATCCTGCAGCGCCCGCAAGGTCCCCCTGCTCAAGAATACATATACATGCCCGTCTGAAGTTTGCCAATGAACATCTGAATGATTCAGAGGACAACTGGTGAAAGTGTTGTGGTCAGATGAGACCAAAATGGAGCTCTTTGGCATCAACTCAACTCACCGTGTTTAGAGGAGGAGGAATGCTGCCTATGACCCCAAGAACAACACCCCCACCGTCAAACATAAAACATTATGCTTTGGGGGTGTTTTTCTGCTAAGGGGACAGGACAACTTCACCGCATCATTTGACGGGGCCATGTACTGTCAAATCTCTGGTGAGAATCTCCTTCCCTCAGCCAGGGCATTGAAAATGGGTCGTGGATGGGTATTCCAGCATGACAATGACCCAAAACACACGGCCAAGGCAACAAAGGAGTGGCTCAAGAAGAAGCACATTAAGGTCCTGGAGTGGCCTAGCCAGTCTCCAGACCTTAATCCCATAGAAAATCTGTGGAGGGAGCTGAAGGTTCGAGTTGTCAAACGTCAGCCTCGAAACCTTAATGACTTGGAGAAGATCTGCAAAGAGTGGGACAAAATCCCTCCTGAGATGTGTGCAAACCTGGTGGCCAACTACAAGAAACGTCTGACCTCTGTGATTGCCAACAAGGGTTTTGCCACCAAGTACTAAGTCATGTTCTGCAGAGGGGTCAAATACTTATTTCCCTCATTAACATTTTTGACATGCGTTTTTCTGGATTTTTTTGTTGCTATTCTGTCTCTCACTGTTCAAATAAACCTACCATTAAAATTATAGACTGATCATTTCTTTGTAAGTGGGCAAACGTACAAAATCAGCAGGGGATCAAATACTTTTTTCCCCACTATAGTTCTACCCATGGTTCTGATTAGATGGGTACGGAAGGTAGTTCTACCCATGGTTCTGAATAGATGGGTACGGAAGGTAGTTCTACCCATGGTTCTGATAAAATGGGTATGGAAGGTAGTTCTACCCATGGTTCTGATTAGATGGGTACGGAAGGTAGTTCTACCCATGGTTCTGATAAGATGGGTACGGAAGGTAGTTCTACCCATGGTTCTGATTAGATGGGTACGGAAGGTAGTTCTACCCATGGTTCTGATTTGATGGGTACGGAAGGTAGTTCTACCCATGGTTCTGATTAGATGGGTACGGAAGGTAGTTCTACCCATGGTTCTGATAAGATGGGTACGGAAGGTAGTTCTACCCATGGTTCTGATTAGATGGGTACAGAAGGTAGTTCTACCCATGGTTCTGATTAGATGGGTACGGAAGGTAGTTCTACCCATGGTTCTGATAAGATGGATACGGAAGGTAGTTCTACCCATGGTTCTGATTAGATGGGTACGGAAGGTAGTTCTACCCATGGTTCTGATTAGATGGGTACGGAGGGTAGTTCTACCCATGGTTCTGATTAGATGGGTACGGAAGGTAGTTCTACCCAGGGTTCTGATAAGATGGGTACGGAAGGTAGTTCTACCCAGGGTTCTGATTAGATGGGTACGGAAGGTAGTTCTACCCAGGGTTCTGATTAGATGGGTACGGAAGGTAGTTCTACCCATGGTTCTGATTAGATGGGTACGGAAGGTAGTTCTACCCATGGTTCTGATTAGATGGGTACGGAAGGTAGTTCTACCCATGGTTCTGATTAGATGGGTACGGAAGGTAGTGCTACCCATGGTTCTCATTAGATGGGTACGGACAATCTTAGGTGTGTTCGAACTGCCATCATGGAGATAACTTTCTTATTGTATTGGAGTAGCTTCAGCTGCAATGGTGGCACCTGCGACCATCATCTCTCTCCCTCTTATCCTATTCTCCCTTTTAACCCTTGTCCCACCGGTTTAATGGGGGGCCTCCCAGTATGGAGCAGTTACATTACCTGCATAACAGAGAGCGAGAACAGTTTGTATAGAGAACAGTTTGTATAGCTGTTTATGATATGATGGGATAAAGACAGAGAGAACAGTTTAGAACACAGCAGAACAATGGGCCGTGTTCTAGAAAACAGTAGAACAATGGAATGTGTTCTAGAACACAGTAGAACAATGGAACATGTTGTAGAACAATGGGCCGTGTTCTATAAAACAGCAGAACAGTAGGCCGTGTTCTAGAACACAGCAGAACAATGGGCCATGTTCTAGAAAACAGTAGAACAATGGAACATGTTGTAGAACAATGGGCCGTGTTCTATAAAACAGCAGAACAGTAGGCCGTGTTCTATAAAACAGCAGAAGAATTAGCCGTGTTCTATAAAACAGCAGAACAGTAGGCCGTGTTCTAGAACACAGCAGAACAATGGGCCATGTTCTAGAAAACAGTAGAACAATGGAACATGTTGTAGAACAATGGGCCGTGTTCTAGAAAACAGTAGAACAATGGAACATGTTCTAGAACACAGTAGAACAATGGGCCATGTTCTAGAAAACAGTAGAACAACGGAACGTGTTCTAGAACACATTAAAACAATGGGCCGAGAGAACGCGAGAGAGAGTAATGTTGTGATTTAATTGTCTTTCCCTTGCGGCCTTCATATTTGCGTTTTTTAGGTCTTCTTTCTCCTCAAGCCCCCTCTCTGACCTAGCTTCAGCGCTAATAGCAGTCAGAGTAACTTTCATGAAAAATGTCATGTTTAATGGAAAACCAGATGTTTTAATTCTAGAGAATCATGTCAATTCAGGTCTTCATTTTGACAGTTCGTTGCAAAGTGCTTTATTTTGGTCTTAGCAGTAAATCTAGCTCTGTTGGCCCGTAGCTCTTTTGGCCCGTAACTCTTTTGGCCCGTAACTCTTTTGGCCCGTAGTGGTTCAACTCCACCATTGAAATGGTGACCTCTACATCATCTCAAGGGAGGCGTTGAGTATGAAATACACTACCTTCTACTGGGTGATGCCACCTAAAGCAGGGATCACTACCTTCTGCTGGGTGATACCACCTAAAGCAGGGTTCACTACCTTCTGCTGGGTGATACCACCTAAAGCAGGGTTCACTACCTTCTGCTGGGTGATACCACCTAAAGCAGGGTTCACTACCTTCTGCTGGGTGATACCACCTAAAGCAGGGTTCACTACCTTCTGCTGGGTGATGCCACCTAAAGCAGGGATCACTACCTTCTGCTGGGTGATACCACCTAAAGCAGGGATCACTACCTTCTGCTGGGCGATGCCACCTAAAGCAGGGATCACTACCTTCTGCTGGGTGATGCCACCTAAAGCAGGGTTCACTACCTTCTGCTGGGTGATACCACCTAAAGCAGGGATCACTACCTTCTACTGGGTGATACCACCTAAAGCAGGGATCACTACCTTCTACTGGGTGATACCACCTAAAGCAGGGATCACTACCTTCTGCTGGGTGGAACCACCTAAAGCAGGGATCACTACCTTCTACTGGGTGATACCACCTAAAGCAGGGATCACTACCTTCTGCTGGGTGGAACCACCTAAAGCAGGGATCACTACCTTCTACTGGGTGATGCCACCTAAAGCAGGGATCACTACCTTCTGCTGGGTGATGCCACCTAAAGCAGGGTTCACTACCTTCTGCTGGGTGATGCCACCTAAAGCAGGGATCACTACCTTCTGCTGGGTGATGCCACCTAAAGCAGGGTTCACTACCTTCTGCTGGGTGATGCCACCTAAAGCAGGGATCACTACCTTCTGCTGGGTGATGCCACCTAAAGCAGGGATCACTAACTTCTGCTGGGTGATGCCACCTAAAGCAGGGATCACTACCTTCTGCTTGGTGATACCACCTAAAGCAGGGATCACTACCTTCTGCTGGGTGATACCACCTAAAGCAGGGTTCACTACCTTCTGCTGGGTGATACCACCTAAAGCAGGGTTCACTACCTTCTGCTGGGTGATGCCACCTAAAGCAGGGATCATCAATTAATTTCAGCCGCGGGCTGATTTTTTTCTTATTCGGATGGTCGGGAGGCTGGAACATTAATTAAGCAGTAAGGCCCGAGGGGCGTGGTATATGGCCAATATACCGTGACTAAGGGCTGTTCTTACGCAAGACGCAACACGGACTGCCTGGATACAGTCCTTAGCCTCTTACATCTAGATGTTCCGCTAGCGGAACTCCTCACCAATATCCAATGGTAGAGCGTGGCGCGAATCACAAACACCTCAAAAATCCCCAAACTTCAATTTTTCAAACATATATTTTACACCATTTTAAAGACAAGACTCTCCTTTATCTAACCACATTGTCCGATTTCAAAAAGGCTTTACAACGAAAGCAAAACATTAGATTATGTCAGGAGAGTACCCAGACAGAAATAATCACACACCCATTTTTCAAGCTAGCATATAATGTCACAAAAACCAAAACCACAGCTAAATGCAGCACTAACCTTTGATGATCTTCATCAGATGACACTCCTAGGACATTATGTTATACAATACATGCATGTTTTGTTCAATCAAGTTCATATTTATATCAAAAACCAGCTTTTTACTAGCATACCCACCGAAAACTTCCGGTGAATTTACTAAATTACTCACGATAAACGTTCACAAAAAACATAACAATTAGTTTAAGAATTATAGATACAGAATTCCTTTATGCAATCGCGGTGTTCGATTTTAAAATAGCTTTTCAGTGAAAGCACATTTTGCAATATTCTGAGTAGATAGCCCGGCCATCATGGCTAGCTATTTTGACACCCACCAAGTTTGGCACTCACCAAACTCAGATTTACTATAAGAAAAATTGGATTACCTTTGCTGTTCTTCATCAGAATGCACTCCCAGGACTTCTACTTCAACACCCAATGTTGTTTTGGTTCCAAATAATCCATAGTTATATCCAAATAGCTGCGTTTTGTTCTTGCATTCAAGACACTATCCGAAGGGTGACGCGCCGGCGCATATCGTGACAAAAAAATTCAAAATATTCCATTACCGTACTTCGAAGCATGTCAAACGCTGTTTAAAATCAATTTTTATGCGATTTTTCTCGTAAAATAGTGATAATATTCCAACCGGGAGACCTTATTTTCGTTCAAACACTGAAAATAGAAAATGGAGTCTTCACATGCACACGCGCGCTAGTGTCATTGTTCTCAGAACGACCACTTTCCAAAACCCCTACTGTTTTTCGCCCAGGGACTGCAGAGTTATCATTCCCTGTTCTGGCGCCTTCTGAGAGCCTATGGGAGCCTTAGAAAATGTCACGTTTCAGCAGAGATCCTCTATTTTCGATAAAGAGGCTACAGAAGTCCAAGAAATGGTCGGACAGGGCACTTCCAATATAGAATCTTCTCAGGTTTTGGCCTGCCATATGAGTTATGTTATACTCACAGACACCATTCAAACAGTTTTAGAAACGTTAGGGTGTTTTCTATCCAAATCTACTAAGTATATGCATATTCTAGTTTCTGGGCAGGAGTAATAACCAGATTAAATCGGGTACGTTTTTTATCCGGCCGTGAAAATACTGCCCCCTATCCTAAACAGGTTAGTCGTGGTATATTTGCCACATAGCACAAACCCTAGAGGTGCCTTATTGTTATTATAAACTGGTTAACAACGTAAAAATAAATGTTTTGTCTTACGGTGTTGTCACGGGCGTCGTATGAATTGGACCAAAACGCAGCGGGAATGTGAATACTCATCTTCTTTTAATGAAGGAAAACGTAAACACTTAACAAAAACAACAAACATCGACGAGAAACAGTCCTGTCAGGTGCAACAGACACTAAACAGGAAACACTTAACAAAACAACAAACATCGATGAGAAACAGTCCTGTCAGGTGCAACAAACACTAAACAGGAAACAACTACCCACAAATCCCATAGCAAAACACCCCTCTTAAATAGGACCTTCAATTAGAAGCAACGAGGAGCAGCTGCTTCCAATTGAAGGTCAACCCAATAAACACCACATAGAAATAGACATACTAGAACTAACATAGAAATAGACTAACAAGAACATAGCCCAACAAACCCCGAAACACTCTAAACAAACACCCCCTGCCACGCCCTGACCAAACTACAATAACAAACAACCTCTTTTACAGGTGTTATATACCACGTCTGTCAGTCAATCAGCATTCAAGGCACAAACCACCCAGTTTATAATTATAAATAATTTGTAGACTGACAAATGTACTGCAAGAAGCCCAAACAGATATGATGTTTGACTAAAACATAATCATTTCAAACCTTGATTACATTTGTATACAGTTTCTCTATTATGCGTGGAAATACTTGGGAACAAATGTCTTCAATTAAAGTCACTTGGAGCTGATTTCCTGGTGTTTTTACAGTCTTACGTACAACAACAACAACAAAAAAAAATACAACATTTTGGGTTAGGGCTCAGAACTTGGGGGTCCCAAATAAAACCACCTGCGGTCCAAATTCAGCGCGCGGGCGGCCAGTTGGGGAACATTGACCTAAAGGCTTACTTAACCTCTCTGGGCTAGGTGGCACCAAATCGTCCCACCTACGTAACAGCCAGTTGAATCCTATGGCGCGATTTTCAAATACCTTAGAAATGCTATTACTTCAATTTCTCAAACATATGACTATTTTACAGCTATTTAAAGACAAGACTCTCGTTAATCTAACCACACTGTCCGATTTCAAAAAGGCTTTACAACGAAAGCAAAACATTAGATTATGTCAGCAGAGTACCCAGCCAGAAATAATCAGACACCCATTTTTCAAGCTAGCATATAATGTCACAAAAACCCAGAAGACAGCTAAATGCAGCACTAACCTTTGATTATCTTCATCAGATGACACACCTAGGACATTATGTTATACAATACATGCATGTTTTGTTCAATCAAGTTCATATTTATATCAAAAACCAGCTTTTTACATTAGCATGTGACGTTCAGAACTAGCATACCCCCCGCAAACTTCCGGCGAATTCACTAACAATTTACTAAATTACTCACGATAAACGTTCACAAAAAGCATAACAATTATTTTAAGAATTATAGATACAGAACTCCTGTATGCACTCGATATGTCCGATTTTAAAATAGCTTTTCGGTGAAAGCACATTTTGCAATATTCTGAGTAGATAGCCCGGCATCACAGGGCTAGCTATTTAGACACCCAGCAAGTTTAGCCTTCACCAAAATCAGATTTACTATTAGAAAAGTTTGATTACCTTTCCTGTTCTTCGTCAGAATGCACTCCCAGGACTTCTACTTCAATAACAAATGTTGGTTTGGTCCAAAATAATCCATAGTTATGTTCAAATATCCTCTGTTTTGTTTGTGCGTTCAAGACACTATCCGAAGTGTAAAGAAGGGTGATTCGCCCGACGCATTTCGTCACAAAAAAATTCTAAATATTCCATTACCGTACTTCGAAGCATGTCAACCGCTGTTTAAAATCAATTTTTATGCCATTTTTCTCGTAAAAAAGCGATAATATTCCGACCGGGAAACCGTGTTTACGTTCAAAGAGAGAGAAAATAAAAACATGGGGTCGCCTCATGCACGCGCCTCAGTCTCATTGTCCTCTGATAGACCACTTACCAAAGGCGCTAATGTTTTTCAGCCAGGGGCTGCCTCGACATCGTTCAGCTTTTTCCCGGGTTCTGAGAGCCTATGGGAGCCGTAGGAAGTGTCACGTTACAGCAAAGATCCTAAGTTTTCAATAAAAAGAGTCAAGAAGCCCAAGGAATGGTCAGAGAGGGCACTTCCTGTACATAATCTTCTCAGATTTTTGCCTGCCATATGAGTTCTGTTATACTCACAGACACCATTCAAACAGTTTTAGAAACTTTAGGGTGTTTTCTATCCAAAGCCAATAATTATATGCATATTCTAGTTTCTGGGCAGTAGTAATAACTAGATTAAATCGGGTACGTTTTTTATCCGGCCGTGCAAATACTGCCCCCTATCCTCAACAGGCTAAACACTGATTGGTGGTGCAGACTGCTAAGCACTGATTGGTGGCGCTGTCCGCTAAGCACTGATTAGTGGTGCAGACTTCTAAGCACTGATTGGTGGTGCAGTACGCTAAGCACTGATTGGTGGTGCAGTACGCTAAGCACTGATTGGTGGTGCAGTACGCTAAGCACTGATTGGTGGTGCAGACTTCTAAGCACTGATTGGTGGTGCAGACCGCTAAGCACTGATTGGTGGCGCTGTCGCTAAGCACTGATTGGTGGCGCTGTCGCTAAGCACTGATTGGTGGCGCAGTACGCTAAGCACTGATTGGGGCGCAGTCCGCTAAGCACTGATTGGTGGCGCAGTACGCTAAGCACTGATTGGTGGCGCAGTACGCTAAGCACTGATTGGTGGCGCAGTACGCTAAGCACTGATTGGTGGCGCTGTCGCTAAGCACTGATTGGTGGCGCTGTCGCTAAGCACTGATTGGTGGCGCTGTCGCTAAGCACTGATTGGTGGCGCAGTACGCTAAGCACCGATTGGGGCGCAGTACGCTAAGCACTGATTGGTGGGTGACGCAGTCCACTAAGCGCTGATTGGTGGCGCAGTACGCTAAGCACTGATTGGTGGGTGAAGCAGTCCGCTAAGCACTGATTGGTGGGTGAAGCAGTCCGCTAAGCACTGATTGGTGGGTGGCGCAGTCCGCCAAGCACTGATTGGTGGGTGGCGCAGTCCGCTAAGCACTGATTGGTTGGTGGCGCAGTCCGCTAAGCACTGATTGGTGGGTGAAGCAGTCCGCTAAGCACTGATTGGTGGGTGGCGCAGTCCGCTAAGCGCTGATTGGTGGGTGAAGCAGTCCGGTAAGCACTGATTGGTGGGTGGCGCAGTCCGCTAAGCACTGATTGGTTTATAGTTCAGTAGTTGTGCGTTCTAATTCCACATGGGGCTGATATCGTCGTTTTTCTCTCCGTCCCCACACACTTCTAATTCTGAAAAGTGAAAACGGACCTGCGAGAGGGCTCTCCATGGTAGTTGCTGTCGTTTTTTCCCCAGCAGTACCCAAGACCAGTCTGTGAGGTCCTCTGTCCACTGGAAAAAGAGCTACTGTGTAAAAACGGCATACTGCAATGCGGGTTGGTTTGAATTAAAACCCTAAACTTAATTTTAAAAGGTGAGAATTGTACTTTTCTTCCCAACACTGCACGAAATGGGAGTCCACATTTCAATTTTTTTTTTTTTTTTTTTTGTGTCCCATGAGGGATTTGAACTTACACCCCAAGTTAGATACTCGTCACCTTACCACTGTGAGCGAACTGTCCAGAGCTATATTAGCCAGCCATGCACATCATTGGATTGTCAGAGCGTGCCAGTGGACGCCTGGCTAGTATGATTTTAGTGTGAAAGTGTTGATCTGATACAACTACCTTTACCCAACCCAAAATGAATATTTATGACCAACCCCCCCATCCCCCCTTCACCCCAACAACTTCTCACCTGAATAAAAAAATAAAAAAAGAATGTTTGAAGGGGTTAGCCAAAAGCTGAATTGTGGTTTGAGCGTTACCCTTTTAACAGCTGGAGTTTATGGTACAATTAGCATTCAATTTAATGACTTGTGGTCGTTGCAGAAATGCCACAGAGCCTTTGTATTACAGTACGTGCGTGTATAATGCTGTAATAAACAAAGTTTATTACTTTAATAATTAGTAACAGAGTCCAGTGAAGATGTGGTGAGTTGGTAGTAATTTCACATGAGTACTAGCTACATAACGGGCATAATAACACTTGGTAATCAATATTAGACAATAGACGATTGTTTTGTATTTAAACTATGGGCTAAACATGGTTTTACTTCAGGCTTTAATTACTCTGTAGAACTGGTTCTATTGCGTCTATCCATTCTAATGTTCACTATTTTGTTGATTGAAGTCTGACCCTGTGTTAAATGACACGATCAAGACTAGCTAAACGAATTCACTTGAAATGACAGTAACCGTACGACCTGTACCGGGTTTAACGGTAACCGTACGACCTGTACCGGGTTTAACGGTAACCGTACGACCTGTACCGGGTTTAACGGTAACCGTACGACCTGTACCGGGTTTAACGGTAACCGTACGACCTGTACCGGGTTTAACGGTAACCGTACGACCTGTACCGGGTTTAACGGTAACCGTACGACCTGTACCGGGTTTAACGGTAACCGATTTGACCTGTACCGGGTTTAAAGGTAACCGTTCGACCTGTACCGGGTTTAACGGTAACCGTACTTGACCTGTACCGGGTTTAACGGTAACCGTACGACCTGTACCGGGTTTAACGGTAACCGTATGACCTGTACCGGGTTTAACGGTAACCGACGACCTGTACCGGGTTTAACGGTAACCGCATTTACCTGTACCGGGTTTAACGGTAACCGATCGACCTGTACCGGGTTTAACGGTAACCGTACGACCTGTACCGGGTTTAACGGTAACCGTACAACCTGTACCGGGTTTAACGGTAACCGTACGACCTGTACCGGGTTTAACGGTAACCGTATGACCTGTACCGGGTTTAACGGTAACCGTACGACCTTACCGGGTTTAACGGTAACCGTACGACCTTACCGGGTTTAACGGTAACCGTACGACCTGTACCGGGTTTAACGGTAACCGTACGACCTGTACCGGGTTTAACGGTAACCGTATGACCTGTACCGGTCAAGCTGTACAACTGAAGTTATAATACAACGGAAAGTCTTG
The DNA here is from genome assembly GCF_905237065.1 of Salmo salar. Lineage (NCBI taxonomy): Eukaryota > Metazoa > Chordata > Actinopteri > Salmoniformes > Salmonidae > Salmo > Salmo salar. The sequence continues at coordinate 4,500,909 of NC_059448.1, forward strand.
AAGCAGACACACACACACACACACACACACACACACACACACACACACACACACACACACACACACACACACAGACACACAGACACACAGACACACACAGACACAAGCTGGGTTTACAGACACACAGACACACAGACACACACACACGCACACAGACACACACACACAGACACTAACTGGGAATTACAGACGTGGGAAGGTAGAAACCTATGAGACTAGATGGATGAAAGGAGAACAACCCAGGAAACACTGAAGGTTCGGAGAAACTCCACATTAGGTTGTTGAAAAGCAGGTTACAAATAAAGTGTATCATTTTAATTATATAGTTTCCTTCCAGTGAAAATTCCATAAAACCCACAGGAAAAAGCACCAGTATTCCCTGTTAATTCAGAAACTATAAATTGTCCTGTTAATTCAGAAACTATAAATTGTCCTGTTAATTCAGAAACTATAAATTGTCCTGTTCATTCAGAAACTATAAATTGTCCTGTTCATTCAGAAACTATAAATTGTCCCCTGTTCATTCAGAAACTATAAATTGTCCCCTGTTAATTCAGAGGCAGATGCTTTACGTCAAAACCAACTTGAAGGTAACAGCTCTCACTGTTGTCCTTAGTAACTGGTCATCTCTCAACGTCCTCAGACATGGATTAACGTTGAATACTGATTTATCACAGGTGACCTGACTTCCATTTGACCAGAGCCCTATGGACAGGACACTATATAGAGAATGGGCTGCCATTTTGGAGGCATCCATGGTATTTCATGATCTGATTCTCATCTTCGGGAATCAATCTGATTCTCATCTTCGGGAATCAATCTGATTCTCATCTTCGGGAATCAATCTGATTCTCATCTTCGGGAATCAATCTGATTTTCATCTTCGGGAATCAATCTTCTTCCACATGATCATTTTTTTATTTTATTTCACCTTTATTTAACCAGGTAGGCTAGTTGAGAACAAGTTCTCATTTGCAACTGCGACCTGGCCAAGATAAAGCAAAGCAGTTTGACACATACAACAACACAGAGTTACACATGAAATAAACAAACATACAATCAATAATACAGTAGAAAAATCTATAAACAGCATGTGCAAATGAGGTAGGATAAGAGACGCAAGGCAATAAATAGGCCATGGTGGCGAAGTAATTACAATATAGCAATTAAACACTGGAATGGTAGGATGTGCAGAAGATGAATGTGCAAGTAGAGATACTGGGGTGCAAAAGAGCAAGATAAATAAATAAATACAGTATGGGGATGAGGTAGATAGATGGGCTGTTTACAGATGAGCTATGTACAGGTGCAGTGATCTGTGAGCTGCTCTGACAGCTGGTGCTTAAAGCTAGTGAGGGCGATATGAGTCTCCAGCTTCAGAGATTTTTGTAGTTCGTTCCAGTCATTGGCAGCAGAGAACTGGAAGGAGAGGCGGCCAAAGGAGGAATTGCCTTTGGGTGTGACCAGTGAGATATACCTGCTGGAGCGCGTGCTACGAGTGGGTGCCCATAGAGACTGCCAGCGGTCCGGACAACAGGCCCTCCGATTTGACACACTGAACTCTATCAGAGAAGTAGTTGGTGAACCAGGCGAGGCAATCATTTGAGAAACCAAGGCTGTTGAGTCTGCCGATAAGAATGTGGTGATCGACGGAGTCGAAAGCCTTAGCCAGGGCGATGAATAATCTTCCTTTCCCCCTCACGATTCTTTTTTTTTGTGTGTGTGTGTGTGTGTGTGTGTGTGTGTGTGTGTGTGTGTGTGTGTGTGTGTGTGTGTGTGTGTGTGTGTGTGTGTGTGTGTGTGTGTGTGTGTGTGTGTGTGTGTGTGTGTGTGTGTGTGTGTGTGTGTGAGAGAGAGAGTTGTTTCAAGCATACGGAAGGTACTAAGGACCTTGTGGTTCAGCGGTTAGAGTAATAGTAATAGCTTTAGTAGATGTTCACGCTGCGGTTTCTACACACACACACACACACACACACACACACACACACACACACACACACACACACACACACACACACACACACACACACCGTACACACACCGTACACACACACTACACACACACACACACACACACACACACACACACACACACACCATACACACACACACACACACACACCGTACACACACACACACACACACACACACACACACACACACACACACACACACACACACACACCCATGGCACCATTGTGTTAGCGCTGTACCCATAAAACACTGGCTAACATTGTCTATTAACTAGACTTTAATAGGCGGCGATACCGAATTAGAATCACACAGCTATATTAGTGTACGCTGCGCCCACACACTGTTTGTGTGTAAAGCTCCGCTAAGGGTAATGTAATTACATTAGTCAAGTACCAACCATAAAAGAAGCATAGGAATATTCACAGATCTACACAAACACTCTACTGCATTACATAAAAACATGTGAGAGAGGAATGGAGAGATAGAGAGGGATGGAGAGACACAACACTACATAAAGACAAACTTAAGATAACAACATAGCATGGCAGCAACACATGACAACACAGCATGGTAGCAACACAACATGTCAACACAGCACGGTAGCAACACAACATGGCAGCAACACAACATGACAACACAGCATGGCAGCAACACATGACAACACAGCATGGTAGCAACACAACATGACAACACAGCATGGTAGCAACACAACATGACACAACATGGCAGCAACACAACATGACAACACAACATGACAACACAGCATGGTAGCAACACAACATGACAACACAATATGGCAGCAAAACAAAATGGCAACACAGCATGGTAGCAACACAACATGACAACACAGCATGGTAGCAACACAACATGACACAACATGGCAGCAACACAACATGACAACACAACATGACAACACAGCATGGTAGCAACTCAACATGACAACACAATATGGCAGCAACACAAAATGGCAACACAGCATGGTAGCAACACAACATGACAACACAGCATGGTAGCAACACAGTTTGACAACACAGCATGGTAGCAACACAACATGACAACAACATGGTAGCAACACAACATGACAACACAACATGGTAGCAACACAACATGGTAGCAACACAACATGACAACACAGCATGGTAGCAACACAACATGACAACACAGCATGGTAGTAACACAACATGACAACACAACAACACAGCAACATGGTAACAACACAACATGACAACAATATGGCAGCAGCACAAAACATGGTAGAAACATTATTGGGCGCAGACAACAGCACAAAGGGCAAGAAGGTAAAGACAACAATACATCACGCACAGCAGCCACAACTCTCAGTAAGAGTGTCCATGTTGAGTCTTTGAATAAAGATATGGAGATAAAACTGTCCAAGGCTGCAGTTGATATCTCAGATAGGGGGGAGTGAGGCCTAAGAGGGTTTTATAAATAAGCATCAACCAGTGGGTCTTGTGACGGGTATACAGAGATGACCAGTTTACAGAAGAGTATAGAGTGCAGTGATGTGTCCTATAAGGAGCATTGGTGGCAAATCTGATGGCCGAATGGTAAAGAACATCTAGCCGTTAACCTCTCTGGGATAGGGGGCGGTATTTTCACGTCCGGATGAAAAGCGTCCGGAAAGTAAACTGCCTGTTACTCAGGCCCAGAAGCTAGGATATGCATATCATTAGTAGATTTGGATAGAAAACACTCTGAAGTTTCTAAAACTGTTTGAATAATGTCTGTGAATATAACATAACTGATTTGGCAGGCGAGACCCCGAGCACAATCCATCCAGGGAATTGTTTTTGGAGGTCAATCTGTTTTGCATTGATTTTCTATGGTAAGCCCGTTTTAATAGAAATATGCTTGCAGTTCCTATAGTTTCCACAAGGCGTCAACAGTCTTTAGAAATTGGTTGATGTTTTTCTTTTGAGAAATGAAGAAGTCGCCCTGTTATTTTCCAGTTGCACTCCACGTGCACTATAATGTTTTGGTGCGCACAGCATGGAACGTGCTTCACTTTGTTTTCGTCCGGTATTGAACGCAGTTTATCCCGCCTTAAATTTGATTGATTATTTACGTTTTAAAATACCTAAAGTTGGATTAGGAAAGTTGTTTAAAATGTTTGGACAAAGTTTACAGGTAACTTATTAGATATTTTGTAGTTATGCTGGACGAGTTGGAACCAGTGTTTTTTCTGAATCAAACGCGCCAAATAAATGGACATTTTTGGATATATAACGATGGAATTAATCGAACAAAAGGACCATTTGTGATGTTTATGGAACATAGTTTGTTTATGGAACATAGTGGAGAGGAAGCTCTTCAAAGGTAAGGCAGGAATTCTATTTTTATTTCTGAGTTTTGTGTCGCGCCTGGCGGGTTGAAATATGATTGTCATGTGTTTGTTTGATGGGGTGCTGTCCTCAGATAATCGCATGGTTGGCTTTCGCCGTAAAGCCTTTTTGAAATCTGACACAGTGGCTAGATTAACAAGAAGTTAAGCTTTAATTTGGTGTATTGCTCTTGTATGAAACTTAAATATTTCTAATAATATTTTTGGAATTTCGCGCTCTGCAATTTCACCGGATGTTGTCAAATCGATCCCGCTAACCGGATTTGATCCATAAGAAGTTTAAGGGCAGAGAAAGCTTGTTGAACACTAAGAAAGCTTTGTTGTAGAGTGTTTAACACAAAATCAAGGGACGAGCCAGCTAAGTATAAGACTGTATCATCTGCATATAAATGTATGAGAGAGCTTCCTACTACCTGAGCTATGTTGTTGATTTAAATTGAGAAGAGCGTGGGGCCTAGGATCGAGCCTTGGGGTACTCCCTTGGTGACGGGCAGTGGCTGAGATGGCAGATGTTCGGATTTTATACACTGCACTCTTTGAGAGAGGTAGTTAGCAAACCAGGCCAAAGACCCCTCAGAGACATCAATACTCCTTAGCCGGCCCACAAGAACGAAATGGTCTACTGTATCAAAAGCTTTGGCCAAGTCAATAAAAATAGCAGCACAACATTGCTTAGAATCAAGGGCAATGGTGACATCATTTAGGACCTTTAAGGTTGCTGTGACATATCTATAACCTGAGCGGAAACCAGATTGCATCCCAGAGAGATTAATTAACAGTTAGGATCAGTTTTAAATAAAGGACACACCGTGGCTGCCTTCCAAGTAATGGAAACCTCCCCAGAAAGGAGAGACTGGTTAAAAGATAGGCTTGGCGATGATAGGGGTAGCAACCTTAAAAAAGAAAGGGTCTAAACCATTTGACCCAGATGTTTTTTTGGGGGGGGGGTCAAGTTTAAGGAGTTCCTTTAGTTAAGGTATTCATTAGAAGGACAATAAAAAGCCACTTTGAAATGTGCAGTTTTGTCACGTAACACAATGCCACAGATATCTCAAGCTTTGAGGGAGTGTGCAAATTGGCATGGTTTCTGCAAGAACATCCACCAGAACTGTTGCCAGAGAATTTAATGTTATTTTTTTTTCTACCAAAAGCCACCTCCAATGTCATTTTAGAGAATTTGGCAGTACGTCCAACCAACCTCACAACCGCAGACCACGTGTAACAACGCCAGCTCCCAATCTCCACGTCCGGCTTCTTTACCTGCGGGATCGTCTGAGACCAGCCACCCAGATAGCTGATGAAACTCAGTATTTCTGTCTTTAATAAAGACCTTTTGTGTAGAAAAACGAATTCTGATTGGTTGGGCCTGGGCCTGGGAGGGCATAGAGGAGCCAGGCTCAGCCAATCAGAATTCATTTTTTCTACACAAAATGGCTCACAGAATCACCAATGGCTGCGTCCCTGCCCAGGTCATGTGATTAGGGCCTAATGAATTTATTTCAATTGACTGATTTCCTTCTGTGAACTTTAACTCAGTAAAATCATTGAAGTTGTGTTTTGCGTTTATATTTTTGGTCAGTATATTTTACAAGTTTTTACCATTTCATATTTGACCATGTTCCTCGTAAATGTGTTGTTAGTTTTCAGAATTCAGAACCTTCTTTAAAACTCATTGTTTTTCTTTTTAAACTCTTTATTTTATAACGGAAACCTTTGACAAAATGTAGTAACACCTCCCCCCCCCCCACACACACACACACTGACACACACACTGACACACACACTGACACACACACTGAAACACACACACACACTGAAACACACACACACACACTGAAACATACACACACCAAAATACACACATACTGAAACACACACACACTGAAACACACACACACACACACTAACACACACACACACACTGAAACACACACACACACACACACTGACACACACACACACACACACTGACACACACACTGAAACACACACACACCAAAACACACACTTACTGAAACACACACACTGACACACACACACACACACACACTGAAACACACACACACTGAAACACACACACACACTGAAACACACACACACACACACACACACTGACACACACACTGAAACACACACACACCAAAACACACACTTACTGAAACACACACACTGACACACACACACACACACTGAAACACACACACACTGAAACACACACACACTGAAACACACACACACACACACACACACACACACACACACACACACACACACACACACACACACACACACACACACACACACACACACACACAGACACACACACTGACTGACACACACACACACACACCAAAATACACACTTACTGAAACACACACACACACACACACACACTGACACACACACACACCTAAACACACACACTGACACAAACACACACAATGACAGACATACAGTGAAACACACACACTTGGTCGAAGGTCCACCATTAACTTGTGACCAACACAAATACAGGGAAAAAATTGTATTTGTAAAAATGTATTCCCTGACTGCCATGGCACGAGTTTCTGATGTTATCACTATAAATCATAGACAGGAGGGGTGTGTGTGTGTGTGTGTGTGTGTGTGTGTGTGTGGGGGGGGGCGTATAAGCACAGTCTTTGTTTTTTATTCCACTTATGAAGGTCAGGACTCAGGAGACTCATTAGACTACAGGGCTGAGGTATTACTCTCTCTCTCTCTGTGTGTGTGTGTGTGTGTGTGTGTGTGTGTGTGTGTGTGTGTGTGTGTGTGTGTGTGTGTGTGTGTGTGTGTGTGTGTGTGTGTGTGATCTGTCTCTTAGGCTGGTTCTGTGTAGTACCAAGAACCTCTTACGTTTTTGTTTTGACTTTAGATTCTGAATTTTATCCACGTTTCTCCAAACATCAAATTTCGAAGTTGCAGGTTAAAGGTTCAGGTTCAGGGGTCAGGGTTCAGGGGTTATGGGATAAGGTTAAAACATTACTTTTAGGCATTCATTCTGACACACAACCTTCTGATCCTGAGTCATGGGATTCCACCCATCAACCACTCCCGTCAACAACGCCCTAGCGACTCTACTTGATGGTACGCTCTGCTGCCTCTAGTGGACGGTTTTCAAGGCATTTCCAGACGTCCTTCGGACAGGGACAAAACAGGGTCAAAACATGGTCATAACAGGGATTAAACAGGGTCAAAACAGAGATTAAACAGGGATAAAACAGGGACATAACAGGGATTTAACAGGGTCAAAACAGGGATTAACAGGGACAAAACAGGGACTTAACAGGGTCAAAACAGGGATAAACAGGGATTAAACAGGGTCAAAACAGAGATTAAACAGGGATTAAACAGGGACATAACAGGGATTAAACAGGGGTCAAAACAGAGATTAAACAGGGTCAAAACAGGGACAAAACAGGGTCAAAACAGGGGCAAAGCAGGGTCAAAACAGGGTCATAACAAGTGCACTGCTTTTACTTGAACCCTGTTTTGCTCCTCACTCTCCTGGAGGGAGAAAGCTGCTCTTTTAATGTGAGAAGAACCTCTTTAGGATCCGACCCAATTTTTTAATTTTTGCCTAAAATGACATACCCAAATCTAACTGCCTGTATCTCAGGACCTGAAGCAAGGATATGCAGATTCGTGATACCATTTGAAAGGAAACACTTTGAAGTTTGTGGAAATGTGAAATTAATGTAGGAGAATATAACACATTAGATCTGGTAAAAGATAATACAAAGAAAAACATGCCCTTTTTTTTGTTGTTGTAACATCATCTTTGAAATGCAAGAGGAAGACCATAATGTATTATTCCGGCCCATGAACAATTTAGATATTGGCCACAAGATGGGAGCAGTGTTTGTGCAACGTTTTAGACTGATCCAACGAACCATTGCATTTCTGATCAAAATATTGTATCAAGACTGCCAAAATGTGCCTAATTTGTTTGTTAATAACTTTTCATGTTCATGTGCACTCTCCTCAAACAATAGCATGGTATTATTTCACTGTAATAGCTACTGTTAATTGAACAGTACAGTTAGATGAACAGGAATTTAAGCTTTCTGCTTATATCAGATATGTCTACATCCAGGGAAATGTTTCGGGCTGTGGAGCGAGCTTGCAATGTTAGGATCTCTTATCTTTGTCCTTCTGTTACACTGTAGATGTAATGGGTTGAAAATGACCATAGGTGTTGGCAAGGACTGGTCTGTTCTCTACTGTAACCCACAAAGGGTTAACGCACACGTTGACACACACACACACATGGAAAACACTCACTGTACCTTAGGCCGACACGTACAGTCACACAGACAGCCCATTGTGCTGCCGCTGGAGAGGGGGAAGGAGAGAGAGAGAGATAGTGAGAAAGGGAAGGAGAGAGAGAAAGAGAGAGAGAGAGAGAGAGAGAGAGGGGGAATGAGAGAGAGAGAGAGAGAGAGATTGTGAGACAGGGAAGGAGAGAGAGAGAGAGAGAGAGAGAGAGAGAGAGAGAGAGAGAGGGGGGGAGGAGAGAGAGAGAGGGGGAAGGAGAGAGACAGAGAGAGGGATCGATTCATGTGGTTTGCTCATTTCTAGGTCTGGTAATAAAGCCTCTCTCCTGCCGCCCAGCCGCCTGCCGCCTCAACAAACTGACTCAACAACTCTCTCATTCACGCATGATTCGAGAAATATCCCTCCCTCCCTCTCTACCTCCCTCCCTCCCTCCCTCTCTCCCTCTCTCCCTCTTCACTTCCCTCCCTCTCCACCTCCCTTCCTCTCTCTCCACCTCCCTCCTCCCTCTCCACCTCTCTCTCTCCACCTCCCTCCCTCTCCACCTCCCTCCCTCCCTCTCTCTCTATCCACCTCCCTCCCTCTCCACCTCCCTCCCTCCCTCTCCACTTCCCTCCCTCTCTCTCCACCTCCCTCCCTCTCTCCACCTCCCTCCCTCTCCACCTCCCTCCTCCCTCTCCACCTCCCTCCCGCTCTCTCCACCTCCCTCCCTCTCCACCTCCCTCCCTCTCTCTCCACCTCCCTCCCTCTCCACCTCCCTCCCTCTCCACCTCCCTCCCTCCCTCTTCACTTCCCTCCCTCCCTCTCCACCTCCCTCCCTCTCTCTCCACCTCCCTCCTCCCTCTCCACCTCCCTCCCTCCCTCTCTCTCCACCTCCCTCCCTCACCACCTCCCTCCCTCTCTCTCCACCTCCCTCCCTCCCTCCCTCTCCACCTCCCTCCCTCTCTCCACCTCCCTCCTCCCTCTCCACCTCCCTCCCTCTCTCTCCACCTCCCTCCCTCTCTCTCCACCTCCCTCCCTCCCTCTCCACCTCCCTCCATCCCTCCCTCTCCATCTCCCTCCCTCCCTCCCTCTCCACCTCCCTCCCTCCCTCTCCACCTCCCTCCCTCCCTCCCTCTCCACCTCCCTCCTCCCTCTCCACCTCCCTCCTCCCTCTCCACCTCCCTCCCTCTCTCTCCATCTCCCTCCCTATCCACCTCCCTCCCTCTCTCTCCACCTCCCTCCCTCCCTCTCCACCTCCCTCCCTCCCTCTCCACCTCCCTCCTCCCTCTCCACATCCCCCCTCTCTCTCTACCTCCCTCTCTCTCCACCTCCCTCCCTCTCCACCTCCCTCCCTCCCTCCCTCCCTCTCTACCTCCCTCCCTGTCTGTTCTGTAGAATATAAAGCAGAGAGGTAAAGTTAATATAACCTGACATTTTTACTACTGTAATTACTGAGGGTGTGTCCCAAATGGCACCCCATTCCCTATTTAGTGCACTAGAGCCCTATAAGCCCTGGTTGAAAGTAGTGCACTAGAGCCTTATAACCCCTGGTTGAAAGTAGTGCACTAAAAAGAGAATAGGGTACCATTTGGGACACACAGTGAAACATGCCAGTCTGAAACATGCCAGTGTGGCGTTAGCTGTCGCTCTCTCTCTCTTTTAATCCCTTATTTCTCTCTTCTTCATTTCTCTTTCTCTCTCCTGTTTGCTGTCCATAAGTTGAGGAGAATGTTTCAGGCAGCCTTGTCAGAGGTAGAGAGGGAGGGAGGGAACGAGGAAAGGAGGGAACGAGGAAAGGAGGGACGGAAGGAGGATGGTAGCCACCCACGCTGCACTAACAGTAACATCACAGAACTAGAACACCATACTTCACTCTAGAACTCTCCGTTCCAGAACATCGTGTGTTCTGTGTGTTTATAGATACACACAGCGAGGCATAGCTTAAGTAATCAAATCAAGTGTTATTTAAACAGCACTTTTCAGACATTTTTATTTGTATTGATTATGGATCCCCATTGGCTGCTGACAAAACAGCAGCTACTCTTCCTGGGGTTTATTATGGATCCCCATTAGTTCCTGCCAAAACAGCAGCTACTCTTCCTGGGGTTTATTATGGATCCCCATTAGTTCCTGCCAAGGCAGCAGCTACTCTTCCTGGGGTTTATTATGGATCCCCATTAGTTCCTGCCAAAACAGCAGCTACTCTTCCTGGGGTTTATTATGGATCCCCATTAGTTCCTGCCAAGGCAGCAGCTACTCTTCCTGGGGTTTATTATGGATCCCCATTAGTTCCTGCCAAGGCAGCAGCTACTCTTCCTGGGGTTTATTATGGATCCCCCATTAGTTCCTGCCAAGGCAGCAGCTACTCTTCCTGGGGTTTATTATGGATCCCCATTAGTTCCTGCCAAGGCAGCAGCTACTCTTCCTGGGGTTTATTATGGATCCCCATTAGTTCCTGCCAAAACAGCAGCTACTCTTCCTGGGGTCCGGCAAAATCTAAGGCAGTTATCCAATTTTTTAAACATTACAATAAATTATTACAGAATTCACAACATGGAATGCAACACAATGTGCCTCACAGCAACAACAACAAAAAACTAACAATGAAAATAAAAACTGAAATATTGACTACACAACAAACGTAAGAGGATAAAAAAAACAAAAAAATAACAATACAAACTGACTCACTAAAAAGTAAAGCTTATAAGGTGTGTTTTAAGATCTGTTTTAAATATGTCCACAGTTTCAGCCCCTCTCAGGTTCTCTGGCAGACTATTCCAGAAACCGGGAGCATAATAACTAAAGACTGCCTCTCCATGCCTCCTGATCCTGGGCTTTGGGATAGTTAAAAGGCCAGAGGACCTGAGGGACCTGCTGGGTACATCGACGTGTCCTTTTACTACTCATAACCCGACAACGGCTGTATTCTTGTTTTTTGATAATTCTATAAACATTTGGGATATGCTTGGTTGTTTTATTAACATACTGCCATGTTGTCTTAACACATTAGATCAATTAGATTTTTAAAAAAACACTTTGATTCTAAACATAAAAATGTTAGCATGAACAGACTGAATGTACGTCACGATTATTCAGCCAAAGAGACAATTCCAACAGGCTTTATTTTACGATGCTGTTGAACAATAGTTAAGACCACCAAATAAAGTTTCATCACCTGCCGCCTCCAAGCACCAGGATAGATTCTACACTCTAACCACTAGGCTACCTGCCGCCTCCAAGCACCAGGTTAGATTCTACACTCTAACCACTAGGCTACCTGCCGCCTCCAAGCACCAGGTTAGATTCTACACTCTAACCACTAGGCTACCTGCCGCCTCCAAGCACCAGGTTAGATTCTACACTCTAACCACTAGGCTACCTGCCGCCTCCAAGCACCAGGTTAGATTCTACACTCTAACCACTAGGCTACCTGCCGCCTCCAAGCACCAGGTTAGATTCTACACTCTAACCACTAGGCTACCTGCCGCCTCCAAGCACCAGGTTAGATTCTACACTCTAACCACTAGGCTACCTGCCGCCTCCAAGCACCAGGTTAGATTCTACACTCTAACCACTAGGCTACCTGCCGCCTCCAAGCACCAGGTTAGATTAAAGCTCATTGTACTTTTATTTAACCAGGCAAGTCAGTTAATTAAGAACAAACTCTTATTTTCAATGACGGCCTAGAAACGGGGGAACAGTGCCTTGTTCAGAGGCAGAACAACAGATTTTGTACCTTGTCAGCTCGGGGATTCGTTCTTGCAACTTTTCAGTTACTAGTCCAACGCTCTAATCACTATTCTACCTGCCGCCCCTACACTCTAACCACTAGGCTACCTGCCGCCCCTACACTCTAACCACTAGGCTACCTGCCGCCCCTACACTCTAACCACTAGGCTACCTGCCGCCCCTACGCTCTAACCACTAGGCTACCTGCCACCCCTACACTCTAACCACCAGGCTACCTGCCGCCCCTACACTCTAACCACTAGACTACCTGCCGCCCCTACACTCTAACCACTAGACTACCTGCCGCCCCTACACTCTAACCACTAGGCTACCTGCCGCCCCTACACACTAACCACTAGGCTACCTGCCGCCCCTACACTCTAACCACTAGGCTACCTGCCGCCCCTACACTCTAACCACTAGACTACCTGCCGCCCCTACACTCTAACCACTAGACTACCTGCCGCCCCTACACTCTAACCACTAGGCTACCTGCCGCCCCTACACTCTAACCACTAGGCTACCTGCCGCCCCTACACTCTAACCACTAGGCTACCTGCCGCCCCTACACTCTAACCACTAGGCTACCTGCCGCCCCTACACTCTAACCACTAGACTACCTGCTGCCCCTACATTCTAACCACTAGGCTACCTGCCATCCCTACACTCTAACCACTAGGCTACCTGCCATCCCTACACTCTAACCACTAGGCTACCTGCCGTCCCTACACTCTAACCACTAGTCTACCTGCCGCCCCTACACTCTAACCACTAGGCTACCTGCCGCCCCTACGCTCTAACCACTAGGCCCCCCCCTACACTCTAACCACTAGGCTACCTGCCCCCCCTACACTCTAACCACTAGACTACCTGCCGCCCCTACACTCTAACCACTAGGCTACCTGCCGCCCCTACACTCTAACCACTAGGCTACCTGCCGTCCCTACACTCTAACCACTAGGCTACCTGCCGCCCCTACACTCTAACCACTAGGCTACCTGCCTCCCCTACACTCTAACCACTAGGCTACCTGCCGCCCCTACACTCTAACCACTAGGCTACCTGCCGCCCCTACACTCTAACCACTAGGCTACCTGCCGCCCCTACACTCTAACCACTAGGCTACCTGCCCCCCCTACACTCTAACCACTAGGCTACCTGCCTCCCCTACACTCTAACCACTAGGCTACCTGCCGCCCCTACACTCTAACCACTAGGCTACCTGCCCCCCCTACACTCTAACCACTAGGCTACCTGCCCCCCCTACACTCTAACCACTAGACTACCTGCCGCCCCTACACACTAACCACTAGACTACCTGCCGCCCCTACACTCTAACCACTAGGCTACCTGCCGCCCCTACACTCTAACCACTAGGCTACCTGCTGCCCCTACACTCTAACCACTAGGCTACCTGCCGCCCCTACACTCTAACCACTAGACTACCTGCTGCCCCTACACTCTAACCACTAGGCTACCTGCCGCCCCTACACTCTAACCACTAGGCTACCTGCCGCCCCTACACTCTAACCACTAGGCTACCTGCCGCCCCTACACTCTAACCACTAGGCTACCTGCCGCCCCTACACTCTAACCACTAGGCTACCTGCCGCCCCTACACTCTAACCACTAGGCTACCTGCCGCCCCTACACTCTAACCACTAGACTACCTGCTGCCCCTACACTCTAACCACTAGGCTACCTGCCGCCCCTACACTCTAACCACTAGACTACCTGCCGCCCCCACACTCTAACCACTAGGCTACCTGCCGCCCCTACACTCTAACCACTAGACTACCTGCCGCCCCTACACTCTAACCACTAGACTACCTGCCGCCCCCACACTCTAACCACTAGGCTACCTGCTGCCCCTACACTCTAACCACTAGGCTACCTGCCGCCCCTACACTCTAACCACTAGACTACCTGCCGCCCCTACACTCTAACCACTAGACTACCTGCCACCCCTACACTCTAACCACTAGGCTACCTGCCGCCCCTACACTCTAACCACTAGACTACCTGCCACCCCTACACTCTAACCACTAGACTACCTGCCGCCCCTACACTCTAACCACTAGACTACCTGCCGCCCCTACACTCTAACCACTAGACTACCTGCCGCCCCACACTCTAACCACTAGGCTACCTGCTGCCCCTACACTCTAACCACTAGGCTACCTGCCGCCCCTACACTCTAACCACTAGGCTACCTGCCGCCCCTACACTCTAACCACTAGGCTACCTGCCGCCCCTACACTCTAACCACTAGACTACCTGCTGCCCCTACATTCTAACCACTAGGCTACCTGCCATCCCTACACTCTAACCACTAGGCTACCTGCCTCCTCTACACTCTAACCACTAGACTACCTGCCGCCCCTACACTCTAACCACTAGACTACCTGCTGCCCCTACATTCTAACCACTAGGCTACCTGCCATCCCTACACTCTAACCACTAGGCTACCTGCCGCCCCTACACTCTAACCACTAGGCTACCTGCCTCCTCTACACTCTAACCACTAGACTACCTGCCGCCCCTACACTCTAACCACTAGACTACCTGCTGCCCCTACATTCTAACCACTAGGCTACCTGCCATCCCTACACTCTAACCACTAGGCTACCTGCTGCCCCTACACTCTAACCACTAGGCTACCTGCCGCCCCTACACTCTAACCACTAGACTACCTGCCGCCCCTACACTCTAACCACTAGACTACCTGCTGCCCCTACATTCTAACCACTAGGCTACCTGCCATCCCTACACTCTAACCACTATACTACCTGCCTCCCCTACGCTCTAACCACTAGACTACCTGCTGCCCCCACACTCTAACCACTAGGCTCCCCTGCCACTCATTATGACGATGATGATGTTTACTCCAGAGTTACGCAACCTGCCAGACATTTAATGTGTGTGTTCGAAACACTTCATCACCAGTAAGTCGCTAACACCTGTTTGTATCTAACTAGCGTAGCGTATAAACTTCTCTAGTTAATTTGTCGTAAGGACCACTGAGTTGTACCCATCCAAATGATAATAATATGATTCAATATCAGTGCTAACCTGCACCAAGTAGATATCGTCATTTCGTAGGGGAGTCTTCACATCACGGTCTCCGGAAAGTTGAAAGGACACACACACACACACACACACACCGCATGCACACGTACAAAAACATGCAGTGAATTCGGAGAGTTTTCAGACCCCTTCATTTCCACATTTAGTTACATTACATTACTCTAAAATGAATTCATTTATTTTTCCCCCCTCAATCTACACACCCCGTAATGACAAAGCGAAAACAGATTTTTTGAAATGTTGGCAATTTAATAATAAAAAATAAATAAAAAACAGATACCTTGTTGACGTAAGTATTCAGACTCTTTGCTTTGAGACTCTAAATTGAGCTCAGGTGCATCCTGTTTCCATTGATCATCCTTGAGATGTTTCTACAACTTGATTGGAGTTCACCTGTGGTAAATTCAATTGATTGGACATGATTTGGAAAGGCACACACCTGTCTATATAAGCTCCCACAGTTGACAGTGCATGTCAGAGCAAAAACCAAGCCATGAGGTCGAAGGAATTGTCCATAGAGCTTCGAGTGAGGATTGTGTCAAGGCACAGATCTGGGGAAGGGTACCAAAACATTTCTGCAGCATTCAAGGTCTCCAAGAACACAGTGGCCTCCATCATTCTTAAATGGAAGAAGTTTGGAACCACCAAGACTCTTCCTAGAGCTGGCCATCTGGAAAGAAGGGCCTTGGTCAGGGAGGTGACCAAAAACCCGATGGTCACTCTGACAGAGCTCCAGAGTTCCTCTGTGGAGGTGGGAGAACCTTCCAGAAGGACAACCATCTCTGCAGCACTCCACCAATCAGGCCTTTATGGTAGAGTGGCCAGACGGAAGCCACTCCTCAGTAAAAGGCACATGACAGCCCGCTTGGAGTTTACCGAAAGACTCTCAGACCATCAGAAACAAGATTCTCTGATCTGATGAAACCAAGATTGAACTCTTTGGCCTGAATGCCAAGAGTCGCGCCTGGAGGAAACCTGGCACCATCCCTACGGTGAAGCATGGTGCTGGCAGCATCATGCTGTGGGGATGTTTTTCAGCTGCAGGGACTGGGAGACTAGTCAGGATCAAGGGAAAGATGAACGGAGCAAAGTACAGAGAGATCCTTGTTGAAAACCTGCTCCAGAGAGCTCAGGACCTCAGACTGGTGCGAAGGTTCACCTTCCAACAGGACAACGACCCTAAGCAGACAGCCAAGACAACACAGGAGTGGCTTCGGGGCAAGTCTCTGAATGTCCTTGAGAGGCCCTGCCAGACCCCGGACTTGAACCCGATCGAACATCTCTGTAGACCTGAAAATAGCTGTGCAGCGACGCTCCCCATTCAGCCTGACAGAGCTTAAGAGGATCTGCAGAGAAGAATGGGAGAAACTCCCCAAATACAGGCGTGCCAAGCTTGTAGCGTCATACCCAAGAAGACTTGATGCTGTAATCACTGCCAAAGGTGCTTCAACAATGTACTGAGTAAAGGGTCTGAATACTTATGTAAATGTGATATTTATGTTGTTTTTTTATATACATTTGCAAAAATTACTAAAACCCTGTTTTTGCTTTGTCATTATGGGGTATTGTGTCTAGATTGATAAGGGAAAACAATATTTTAATCCATTTTGGAATAAGGCTGAAAAGTATCAAAATGTGGAAAAAGTCAAAGCTCGCAGTCACATGCAATGTTTGTGCACGCATGCCTCACGTACAACATGCACACACACACACACACACACACACACACACACACACACACACACACACACACACACACACACACACACACACACACACACACACACACACACGCACTCATACACACACACTCTCACCTCTCTACCCTAACTGCTGAAAGTATTCAAGTTTCTTCTCCCTCTCTCTTTTTCCTCCAGTTTATATGACTCTTGTAAAGCCATTACAGTGTGTGTGTTTGCGTGTGTCTGTGTATGTGCATGTGCGTGTATGTATGTGTGTTGGGAGCTGTTTCCAATCAAAAACAGGACATTTTCCCACGTACGAGCCGAGCCCGTCCCTTTCTCCTCCTCTCCTCTCTTCCTCTCCTCCTCTCCTCCTCTCCTCTCTTCCTCTCTTCTCCTCCTCTCATCCTCTCTCCTCCCCTCTTCTCATCCTCTCCTCCCCTCTTCCTTTCCCCTCCTCTCCTGTTATCCTCCCCTCCCATCCCCTCCTCTCCTCCTGTTATCGTCCCCTCCCATCCCCTCCTCTCCTCCTGTTATCCTCCCCTCCCATCCCCTCATCTCCTCCTGTTATCCTCCCCTCCCATCCCCTCCTCTCCTCCTGTTATCGTCCCCTCCCATCCCCTCCTCTCCTCCTGTTATCCTCCCCTCCCATCCCCTCCTCTCCTCCTGTTATCCTCCCCTCCCATCCCCTCCTCTCCTCCTGTTATCGTCCCCTCCCATCCCCTCCTCTCCTCCTGTTATCCTCCCCTCCCATCCCCTCATCTCCTCCTGTTATCCTCCCGTCTCTCCTCTCATCTCCTTTTACTTGCTCTCAGCCTTGTTTTTTTATTTGTGTTTTTATTTTTTTTTGGGGGGGGGGCTGTGTGTCAATGTGGCCTTGGATCCTGCAGAGAAGAATGCAGAAGAGGTTTCACACACACACACACACACACACACACACACACACACACACACACACACACACACACACACACACACACACACACACACACACACACGCACTTCAAAGTGTAGCGCTGACCTTCTGCTGTCCTCCTGGTCTTATGCCCAGCTCCACTGTAAATACAGTAAGCTCTTAGCTCCAGACCCGGCCCCAACACGACTGAGCCTGTACACAGGTCCCATCCTAACCCTCACTTGGATCCACACATTCTGGGTCTGGTCCAACATGTTGCCCACAGAACTGATCTGTAAATGTGTCGTAACCAACTGGGTCTCTGTGTGCGTGTCTCTCTCTCTCTCTCTCTCTCTCTCTCTCTCTCTCTCTGTTTGTGTGTGTTCATGCTTTTGAGAACCGATCTGCAGCATTCACATGACAATCATCCTGGACCAGTTTACCATACACCTAACAGAGTAATACCAGGTCAGGTTCCTTATAGAGTAATACCAGGTCAGGTTTCCTTAAAGAGTAATACCAGGCCATGTTCCTTACAGAGTAATACCAGGTCAGGTTCCTTATAGAGTAATACCAGGTCAGGTTCCTTACAGAGTAATACCAGTTCAGGTTCCTTACAGAGTAATACCAGGTCAGGTTCCTTACAGAGTAATACCAGGTCAGGTTCCTTATAGAGTAATACCAGGTCAGGTTCCTTATAGAGTAATACCAGGTCAGGTTCCTTACAGAGTAATACCAGGTTAGGTTCCTTATAGAGTAATACCAGGTCAGGTTCCTTATAGAGTAATACCAGGTCAGGTTCCTTACAGAGTAATACCAGGTTAGGTTCCTTATAGAGTAATACCAGGTCAGGTTCCTTATAGAGTAATACCAGGTCAGGTTCCTTATAGAGTAATACCAGGTCAGGTTCCTACAGAGTAATACCAGGTCAGGTTCCTTATAGAGTAATACCAGGTCAGGTTCCTTATAGAGTAATACCAGGTCAGGTTCCTTATAGAGTAATACCAAGTCAGGTTCCTTACAGAGTAATACCAGGTCAGGTTCCTTATAGAGTAATACCAGGCCATGTTCCCTACAGAGTAATACCAGGTCAGGTTCCTTATAGAGTAATACCAGGTCAGGTTCCTTATAGAGTAATACCAGGTCAGGTTTCCTTATAGAGTAATACCAGGCCATGTTCCTTATAGAGTAATACCAGGTCAGGTTCCTATAGAGTAATACCAGGTCAGGTTCCTTATAGAGTAATACCAGGTCAGGTTCCTTATAGAGTAATACCAGGTCAGGTTCCTTATAGAGTAATACCAGGTCAGGTTCCTAACAGATTAATACCAGGTCAGGTTCCTTACAGAGTAATACCAGGTCAGGTTCCTTATAGAGTAATACCAGGTCAGGTTCCTTATAGAGTAATACCAGGTCAGGTTCCTTATAGAGTAATACCAGGTCAGGTTCCTCATAGAGTAATACCAGGTCAGGTTCCTTACAGAGTAATACCAGGTCAGGTTCCTTATAGAGTAATACCAGGTCAGGTTCCTTATAGAGTAATACCAGGCCATGTTCCTTATAGAGTAATACCAGGTCAGGTTCCTTATAGAGTAATACCAGGTCAGGTTCCTTATAGAGTAATACCAGGTCAGGTTCCTTATAGAGTAATACCAGGTCAGGTTCCTTAAAGAGTAATACCAGGTCAGGTTCCTTATAGAGTAATACCAAGTCAGGTTCCTTACAGAGTAATACCAGGTCAGGTTCCTTATAGAGTAATACCAGGCCATGTTCCTTATAGAGTAATACCAGGTCAGGTTCCTTATAGAGTAATACCAGGTCAGGTTCCTTATAGAGTAATACCAGGCCATGTTCCTTACAGAGTAATACCAGGTCAGGTTCCTTATAGAGTAATACCAGGTCAGGTTCCTTATAGAGTAATACCAGGTCAGGTTCCTTATAGAGTAATACCAGGTCAGGTTCCTTATAGAGTAATAGTTAGCAATGAACCCCGAGTCGGGATTGCTAACAAGGCTGGAAATTCAAAACATCAAAAATCTAATAATTTCAATTTCTCAAACAATCAACTATTTTACACAATTTAAAAGATAAACATCTCCTTAATCTAACCACATTGTTCGATTTTCAGAGGCTTTACGGCAAAAGCATGAAGTTAGATTATGTTAGGACAGTACATAGCCACAAAAGTACAAACATCCATTTTCAATTCAAGGTCAGGCGTCACCAAAAGCAGAAACCAGCTAGAATTATGCACTAACCTTTGTCAATCTCCATCAGATGACACTCCTAGGACATTATGTTATACAATACATGCATTTTTTGTTCCATCAAGTTCATATTTATATCCAAAAACAGCATTTTACAGTAGCGTGAAATTCAGATTTTTTTCTTCTCTGAAATGCTTCCGGTGAACATAACAAAATTACTATTCGAAAACATTGGTAAATTATAATATTGTCATTCAAAGAATAATATATTATCATCTCGTAATTGCTACCGAATGGCCAGATCTCAAAATAACTTTACTGGGAAATCACATTTTGCAATAAACGGGGTGCTATGCTAAGAACAATAAACTATGCTATACAGTTAGCATCATCTAATATCGATAATAACATTGTAAATATCCCCTTACCTTTGATTATCTCCATCAGAAGGCACTGCCAGGAATCCCAGGTCCGGAACAAATGTGGTTTCTTTTGACAAAGTTCATAATTTATGTCCAAATAACACCAAGTAGTTAGCGTTCATTATGCTCCCACAAAACGTGGTGGGGGGGGTTGTAAAATCACGCCGAAAAGCTAAAAAAACCTAGTAAATAATCTATTTACGTTCGTTCAAACATGTCAAATGTTGTTTAGCATTAATCTTTTGGTCCATTTTTAACGTTAAACATCAGTAATATTTTCACACAACCTATCCTATGTCTTGATAAACAATTAATGACAAACTCACGCTTCTCAGATTTATGCGCAGGTGCAAAAAATGAAGTGACGACATGTCAACTTCCTTGCATTCTAATTTGCTCTCTGTTTATCATAGACGCTTCAAACAACTTTATAAAGATCGTTGACATCTAGTGGAAGCCGTAGGTGTGCGAAATGAATCCTTTCTCACTATGGTATCTATAAAACAATGACACTAAATAGTACAGTAACAAAATTCACATTTTTTTAAATCTATTTTTCACAGGTTTTTGCCTGCAATATGAGTTTTGTTATAATTACAGACACCATTCAAACTGTTTTAGAAAATTCAGAGTGTTTTCTATCCGAATGTGTTAATAATATGCATATCCTAGCTTCTGAGTTGGTGTAGGAGGCAGTTAAAAATGGGCACATATTTTTTTCAAAATGTCTCAATACTGCCAACGAGCCCCAACAGGTTATAGAGTAATACCAGGTCAGGTTCCTTATAGAGTAATACCAGGTCAGGTTCCTTACAGAGTAATACCAGGTCAGGTTCCTTACAGAGTAATACCAGGTCAGGTTCCTTATAGAGTAATACCAGGTCAGGTTCCTTACAGAGTAATACCAGTTCAGGTTCCTTACAGAGTAATACCAGGTCAGGTTCCTTATAGAGTAATACCAGGTCAGGTTCCTTACAGAGTAATACCAGGTCAGGTTCCTTATAGAGTAATACCAGGTCAGGTTCCTTACAGAGTAATACCAGGTCAGGTTCCTTATAGAGTAATACCAGGTCAGGTTCCTTACAGAGTAATACCAGGTCAGGTTCCTTATAGAGTAATACCAGGTCAGGTTCCTTACAGAGTAATACCAGGTCAGGTTCCTTATAGAGTAATACCAGGTCAGGTTCCTTATAGCGTAATACCAGGTTAGGTTCCTTATAGCATAATACCAGGTCAGGTTCCTACAGAGTAATACCAGGTCAGGTTCCTTATAGCGTAATACCAGGTCAGGTTCCTTACAGGGTAATACCAGTTCAGCTTCCTTATAGAGTAATACCAGGTCAGGTTCCTTACAGAGTAATACCAGGTCAGGTTCCTTATAGAGTAATACCAGGTCAGGTTCCTTATAGAGTAATACCAGGTCAGGTTCCTTATAGAGTAATACCAGGTCAGGTTCCTTATAGAGTAATACCAGGTCAGGTTCCTTATAGAGTAATACCAGGTCAGGTTCCTTATAGAGTAATACCAGGTCAGGTTCCTTACAGAGTAATACCAGGTCAGGTTCCTTATAGAGTAATACCAGGTCAGGTTCCTGATAGAGTAATACCAGGTCAGGTTCCTATAGAGTAATACCAGGTCAGGTTCCTTATAGAGTAATACCAGGTCAGGTTCCTTATAGAGTAATACCAGGTCAGGTTCCTTACAGAGTAATACCAGGTCAGGTTCCTTACAGAGTAATACCAGGTCAGGTTCCTTATAGAGTAATACCAGGTCAGGTTTCCTTATAGAGTAATACCAGGCCATGTTCCTTATAGAGTAATACCAGGTCAGGTTCCTATAGAGTAATACCAGGTCAGGTTCCTTATAGAGTAATACCAGGTCAGGTTCCTTATAGAGTAATACCAGGTCAGGTTCCTTATAGAGTAATACCAGGTCAGGTTCCTAACAGAGTAATACCAGGTCAGGTTCCTTACAGAGTAATACCAGGTCAGGTTCCTTATAGAGTAATACCAGGTCAGGTTCCTTATAGAGTAATACCAGGTCAGGTTCCTTATAGAGTAATACCAGGTCAGGTTCCTTATAGAGTAATACCAGGTCAGGTTCCTTATAGAGTAATACCAGGTAAGGTTCCTTATCGAGTAATATCAGGTCAGGTTCCTTATAGAGTAATACCAGGTCAGGTTCCTTAAAGAGTAATACCAGGTCAGGTTCCTTACAGAGTAATACCAGGTCAGGTTCCTTATAGAGAAATACCAGGTCAGGTTCCTTACAGAGTAATACCAGGTCAGGTTCCTACAGAGTAATACCAGGTCAGGTTCCTTATAGAGTAATACCAGGTCAGGTTCCTTATAGAGTAATACCAGGTCAGATTCCTTATAGAGTAATACCAGGTCAGGTTCCTTATAGAGTAATTCCAGGTCAGGTTCCTTATAGAGTAATACCAGGTAAGGTTCCTT
>NC_059448.1:4528997-4531497 GCF_905237065.1 Salmo salar
CTCTGAGAGACGGGGTCTGTGAGAGACGGGGTCTGTGAGAGACAGGGTCTGTGAGATACGGGGTCTGTGAGATACGGGGTCTGTGAGATACGGGGTCTGTGAGAGACAGGGTCTGTGAGAGACAGGGTCTGTGAGAGACAGGTGAGAGACAGGGTCTGTGAGGGACAGGATCTATGAGAGGCAGGGTCTGTGAGAGACAGGTTCTGTGAGGGACAGGATCTATGAGAGGCAGGGTCTGTGAGAGACAGGGTCTCTGAGAGACAGGGTCTGTGAGATACGGGGTCTCTGAGAGACGGGGTCTGTAAGATACGGGGTCTGTGAGAGACAGGGTCTCTGAGAGACGGGGTCTGTGAGAGACGGGGTCTGTGAGAGACAGGGTCTGTGAGATACGGGGTCTGTGAGATACGGGGTCCGTGAGATACGGGGTCTGTGAGAGACAGGGTCTGTGAGAGACAGGGTCTGTGAGAGACGGGGTCTGTAAGATACGGGGTCTGTGAGAGACAGGGTCTCTGAGAGACGGGGTCTGTGAGAGACGGGGTCTGTGAGAGACAGGGTCTGTGAGATACGGGGTCTGTGAGATACGGGGTCTGTGAGAGACAGGGTCTGTGAGAGACAGGGTCTGTGAGAGACAGGGTCTGTGAGGGACAGGATCTATGAGAGGCAGGGTCTGTGAGAGACGGGGTCTGTGAGAGACAGGGTCTGTGAGAGACAGGATCTGTGAGAGACAGGGTCTTTGAGATACGGGGTCTGTGAGAGACAGGGTCTGTGAGATACGGGGTCTGTGAGAGACAGGTGAGAGACAGGGTCTGTGAGAGACGGGGTCTGTGAGAGACAGGGTCTGTGAGAGACAGGTGAGAGACAGGATCTATGAGAGACAGGGTCTGTGAGAGACAGGGTCTGTGAGAGACGGGGTCTGTGAGAGACAGGGTCTGTGAGAGACGGGGTCTGTGAGAGACAGGGTCTGTGAGAGACAGGGTCTGTGAGAGACAGCTGAGAGAGACAGGGTCTGTGAGAGACGGGGTCTGTGAGAGACGGGGTCTGTCAGAGACAGGATCTGTGAGAGACAGGATCTGTGAGAGACGGGGTCTGTGAGAGAGAATAAGGCATCAACAGGTTGAATCAGAGGATTAGTAATAAAACCTTTCGAAGATCAGTATTACTAAAGAAATCACAGGTGACTAGTTGGGTTTTTTAGTCAATGATTCATCAAATCTTTATGAGATTTATGTGAGACTTTTTTGACGGTATAGATATATATATATATATATATATATATATATATATATATATATATATATATATATATATATACTTTACTTTTTAATTAATATAGTAAATTAAGAGAAGTGACCTGTCATAAATCTGGTAGGAACACAATGTAGCCTGCTGTAAAACTGTGATTGTAAGCACCACCTGGTGCAGTAAAACTAAGGGTTTAACACCGGTTACCCGGATCCCGGGACCGTCCCTGTATGACTCTTTACAATTCACGAGAAAAACAATGATGATGAAGACCCAGGAAATTACTACACAATGTCTCACTAATACCATTCCACAAAATACACAACTATAGACCCGAATGCAGTTTATAGTTCTCATCAGAATTGAAAACTTCGATCCCGGTCCAACCCAAACCCGGTGATCTTCAGCCTGATCCCTGGTCCAACATCAGAAATTAAATAAGTCCGAAGCTGAAGAAAGTAAAAGATTTCTAGAAAACAGTAGGCTGTATGGATTTAAAACTGGTGTTGCGGAAGCTGGCGTTAGCACGAGATGAGGAAACAGCCATTGGGCCTAGAAAAATGGCAGAGAGAGAACAACTCAGTTAGGATCAAGTGAATGATGAACACGTAGGAATAAGGAAGACTGAAACTCCCAGAGTCCAACTGTTAAACTAATTTAAGGCTGTAGTCGTGTGTGTTGACCTATCATCATTATATCATGATCATTACAGCACCGTTTACAGCCCTCTACTCCCCTCTACTCCCTCTACTGCCCCTCTACTCCCTCTACTGCCCCTCTACCCCCCTCTACCCCCCTCCACTCCCCCTCTACCCCCCTCTACCGCCCCTCTACCCCCCTCTACCCCCCTCCACTCCACTCCCCCTCCACTCCCCCTCTACTCCCCTCTACTCCCTCTACTGCCCCTCTACCCCCCTCTACTCCCCTCTACTCCCCCCTAACCCCCTCTACCCCCTCTACCCCCTCCACTCCCCCTCCACTCCCCCTCTACTCCCTCTACTGCCCCTCTACCCCCCTCTACCCCCTCTACTCCCCCCCTAACCCCTCTACCCCCTCTACTCCCCTCTACCTCCCCTCTAGCCCCCTCTACCCCCTCTACTCCCCTCTACCCCCCCTCCACCCCCTCTACTCCCCTCTACCTCCCCTCTACCCCCTCTACACCCTCTACTCCCCTCTACCCCCCCTCTACCCCCTCTACACCCTCTCCTCCCCCTCTACCCCCTCTACCCCCATACCCCCTTTACCCCCCCTCTACTCC
>NC_059448.1:4536497-4588997 GCF_905237065.1 Salmo salar
CCCCTCTTCCCTTCCTCCCCTCTCTTCCCTTCCTCCCCCTCTTCCCTTCCTCCCCCTCTTCCCTTCCTCCCCTCTCTTCCCTTCCTCCCCTCTCTTCCCTTCCTCCCCTCTCTTCCCTTCCTCCCCTCTCTTCCCTTCCTCCCCCTCTTCCCTTCCTCCCCCTCTTCCCTTCCTCCCCTCTCTTCCCACCTGCTCCCCTCTCTTCCCTTCCTCCCCTCTCTTCCCTTCCTCCCCTCTCTTCCCTTCCTCCCCCTCTTCCCTTCCTCCCCCTCTTCCCTTCCTCCCCTCTCTTCCCTTCCTCCCCTCTCTTCCCTTCCTCCCCTCTCTTCCCTTCCTCCCCTCTCTTCCCTTCCTCCCCCTCTTCCCTTCCTCCCCTCTTCCCTTCCTCCCCTCTCTTCCCACCTGCTCCCCGCTCTTCCCTTCCTCCCCTCTCTTCCCTTCCTCCCCCTCTTCCCTTCCTCCCCTCTCTTCCCTTCCTCCCCCTCTTCCCTTCCTCCCCCTCTTCCCTTCCTCCCCTCTCTTCCCTTCCTCCCCTCTCTTCCCTTCCTCCCCTCTCTTCCCTCCTGCTCCCCTCTCTTCCCTTCCTCCCCTCTCTTCCCTTCCTCCCCTCTCTTCCCTTCCTCCCCTCTCTTCCCTCCTGCTCCCCTCTCTTCCTTCCTCCCCTCTCTTCCCTCCTCCTCCCCTCTCTTCCCTTCCTCCCCTCTCTTCCCTTCCCTTCCTCCCCTCTCTTCCCTTCCTCCCCTCTCTTCCCTTCCTCCCCCTCTTCCCTTCCTCCCCCTCTTCCCTTCCTCCCCTCTCTTCCCTTCCTCCCCTCTCTTCCCTTCCTCCCCCTCTTCCCTTCCTCCCCCTCTTCCCTTCCTCCCCTCTCTTCCCACCTGCTCCCCGCTCTTCCCTTCCTCCCCTCTCTTCCCTTCCTCCCCCTCTTCCCTTCCTCCCCTCTCTTCCCTTCCTCCCCCCTCTTCCCTTCCTCCCCCTCTTCCCTTCCTCCCCTCTCTTCCCTTCCTCCCCTCTCTTCCCTTCCTCCCCTCTCTTCCCTCCTGCTCCCCTCTCTTCCCTTCCTCCCCTCTCTTCCCTTCCTCCCCTCTCTTCCCTTCCTCCCCTCTCTTCCCTCCTGCTCCCCTCTCTTCCTTCCTCCCCTCTCTTCCCTCCTCCTCCCCTCTCTTCCCTTCCTCCCCTCTCTTCCCTTCCCTTCCTCCCCTCTCTTCCCTTCCTCCCCTCTCTTCCCTTCCTCCCCTCTCTTCCCTTCCTCCCCTCTCTTCCCTTCCTCCCCTCTCTTCCCTTCCTCCCCTCTCTTCCCTTCCTCCCCTCTCTTCCCTTCCTCCCCTCTCTTCCCTTCCTCCTCCTCCCTCCTCCCTCTCTTCCCTTCCTCCCCTCTCTTCCCTTCCCTTCCTCCCCTCTCTTCCCTTCCTCCCCTCTCTTCCCTTCCTCCCCTCTCTTCCCTTCCTCCCCTCTCTTCCCTTCCTCCCCTCTCTTCCCTCCTCCCCTCTCTTCCCTTCCTCCCCTCTCTTCCCTCCTGCTCCCCTCTCTTCCCTTCCTCCCCTCTCTTCCCTTCCTCCCCTCTCTTCCCTTCCTCCCCTCTCTTCCCATCCTGCTCCCCTCTCTTCCCTTCCTCCCCTTTCTTCCCTCCTCCTCCCCTCTCTTCCCTTTCTCCCCTCTCTGGCATTGTTTCACAGGCCTCGCTCTACAGCACTTTAATGACCCTGACTCCCATAGTAAATACGGATCTGCTCTGGGGTGGGTGGTGGTGGTGGGGGGTGGTGGGGAATGGTGGTGGGGGGGGGGTGTCCTTGCATTCGTCTGTGTGTCTGTTCTTGTCATGGTGTCTATCTGCACTTTTCACCCTGTCACTTTTTAGGGCAAAGAAAACAGGGGGAAGAGAGGGTGAAGAAGAGGAGGAGGAGAGGAAGAGATGGAGGTAGAGAGAAGAGGAGGAGGAGAAGAATAGATGGAGGTAGAGAGAAGAGGAGGACGAGAGGAAGAGATGGAGGTAGAGAGGAGAGGAGGAAGAGAGGAATACATGGAGGTAGAGAGAAGAGGAGGACGAGAGGAAGAGATGGAGGTAGAGAGGAGAGGAGGAAGAGAGGAATACATGGAGGTAGAGAGAAGAGGAGGACGAGAGGAAGAGATGGAGGTAGAGAGGAGAGGAGGAAGAGAGGAATACATGGAGGTAGAGAGAAGAGGAGGAAGAGAGGAATACATGGAGGTAGAGAGAAGAGGAGGAAGAGAGGAATACATGGAGGTAGAGAGAAGAGGAGGAGGAGAGGAAGAGATGGAGGTAGAGAGAAGAGGAGGAGGAGAGGAAGAGATGGAGGTAGAGAGAAGAGGAAGAGGAGAGGAAGAGATGGAGGTAGAGAGAAGAGGAGGACAGCTGAGGGGTTGAGTTCTTATAGGGTGACTTAACAACAGTTTTGGTGTCCGGTGCAGGCCAAGGGGTCTTTGTGTGTGTGTGTGTGTGTGTGTGTGTGTGTGTGTGTGTGTGTGTGTGTGTGTGTGTGTGTGTGTGTGTGTGTGTGTGTGTGTGTGTGTGTGTGTTAAAACGTTTGACCCCTGAGATGGGGCTGGGAACCAGGGAGGAGATCAGAAGAGGGTGATGGACAGGTTAGAGGGGTATGGAGGAGATCAGGAGGACCAGTTATAAACCTTGAAGGGTTTAAGGTTGATTCCTGGGGTTACTGGAAGGCCAGTGGAAGGTTAAAGGTCAGGGTAGGGAGACCAACGCCAGGTCAGGGGTTAAGGGTCAGGTGGAATGTTAAAGGTCAGGTGTAGGGAGACCAACGCCAGGTCAGGGGTTAAGGGTCAGGTGGAAGGTTAAAGGTCAGGGGTAGGGAGACCAACGCCAGGTCAGGGGTTAAGGGTCAGGTGGAAGGTTAAAGGTCAGGGGTAGGGAGACCAACGCCAGGTCAGGGGTTAAGGGTCAGGTGGAAGGTTAGGGTCAGGGGCAGGAAGACCAACGCCAGGTCAGCGGTTAAGGGTCAGGTCCTAGGGTTATAGAAAGGCTAGCGGAAGGGTTAGGGTCACACTACAGTTGACCTTTCCCCCTAACCCTTAGGTTATGTCCTAGTAGGGTTACAGGAAGTAGAGGAAAGACCAGTTTTCTGTTTCTTTAACCTCCATTTGACATTATGTGTCCCAGAACTCTCCTTCTAATTCCCTCAGAGACAGCTAACCCAATATGCTCACACACAGTTACAGTAAGTCATATATACACAGGAACAATACACCCCTAAGTACATGCATACAGGGCCTATATACTTCTACAGACACCCTCATTAGCTGGCCAAGTCATTTTGACCATAGTTGTTAATATATACAACCCTTACCTCAACCTGTGTGTCCCAGGGTTAGGGATAGTTGTTTGGTGTTAGGGGACAAACGGTAGGTCACTGTTTGAGGTTACAGGAAGATTAGAAGTTTAATTAATAAAGACCTTGTTAGGTAAACCTCAATTTTGCTTTATGGTCCCCCCCCCCAAAAAAAACTTTTCTCAACCACACAGGCCATATGCACACACATCCAGAGTTAAACACACTACAAAAACACACACAAAGGGTCTGTTTCAGAGGTTATAAACCGCTATGAGCTGTTTCAGAGGTTATGAGCCCCTGTCTGTAGCTCATTAGCGGGGTCGAGTCTTGCACGGGTCAGTTTTTTGGAGCTGCACCCGTCCCGTACAGGCCACATCAATTCAGTGCCCCACCCGATCTCCAACATCAGGACAGATTGTTCTCTGCAACCCCGACCAACCCGCAAAAAAAATGTGTTTCCCGAGAGCCGATCTGTAACCTGCCAAAGAAAACATCAAGGTATTTATTTTTAAATTATGACTCCGAAATAGGGGGCTAATAGTTCCCTTTAAACCTCCATCAATTCATTCGTCTGCATGTCTATTCAACGTAAAAGGAAATCATGAATTGAGTTTCCTCTTACGCTGGCGAAAGATTGACAACTCAAATCGCTTTTTAAAGAACAAAAGCCTTCTAATTAACTTTTTTTCTTATCTAATAATAACAAAACAATACCTTTTACATTCAATATTGTTTAGACAATCAAATAGTTTAATTGAAACTTAAATAAACAATTCACCAGAATCGAGTAGCCCGTAGGCTACAACAATAGTCTGTATTTATTTAGTAGCCAGGACTATTTCCTATATAAACTTATACGGTTTAAACTTTATGTCAGGCGTCTAAATAAAAGAAAGCCTGAATTAATATAAAAATGTAGCGATAATTATCTGAATTATCGTAAACAAATACCTGCTTCCGCTTTTGCACGCAGCAGGCTGTATATCAATCTACTGGGTTGTTGCCATAATGACTACAAACCCTTAGATACAGTGCCTTGTGCAGCACCTGGTTCTTCGACGGTGTATTGGACCGTCATAACTGTTGTTTTTAATTTATTTCTCCTGTTAAGTTAAACTATTTTTGCGTGAGTTTGGAGTGATGGAAAATAAACTTTGCAATGTATTGTGGCGGGAACATATGTGACTTGTTTCAGGAAACTATGTCGCCGGACACGACTCAAAATGCGATTTTTGGTAGAAATGCTTTCTGGAACATGTAAACTTTCACGTGCCTTAATAATATACTTTTTCTCCAGTTCTCTAGTTCTTGTTTTCTAGTCTTCCTGGTTCTGACCATTCGTGCTTGTCCTGACCCTGAGCCTGCCGTTTTGTCCCAGATTGTCTCTGCCTTGGATTACGTACCTCTGCCTGTCCAGCGACCTGCCCTTTGCATGCCCCTGTGTTATAAAAAAAACATTCTGAGAATCGTACTATGCGTCTCCTGTGTCTGCATCTGGGTAATATCCTGAGTCGTGATACCTAGTTGGTTTAGCCATAGAAAAAGTCAGCAACCTTCCTGCTAGCCATGATTGGCTGAGTTAAAACCTCTCTGCGAGTAAGGCTAGTTTCCTGAATTTCCACCTGTCTGACGTGCCCAAAGTAAACTGCCTGTTACTCAGGCCCAGAAACTAGGATATGCATATAATTGGTAGAATTGGATAGAAAACACTCTGAAGTTTCTAAAACTGTTAAAATAATGTATGTGAGAAAAACAAAACTGATATAGCAGGCGAAACCCTGAGGAAAATCGATCCAGAAAAGTTTTTTTTGGAGCTCAGAATGACTTACAATGCAATGCTATTGAAAGATGTAATTTCCACCTCCCAGATTGCAGTTCCTATGGTTTCCAGTAGATGTCAACAGTCTTTATACAAGGTTTTAGGCTTGATTTTTTGAAAATGAAGAAGTATTTGTAGTCGTTCCAAGTTGAGCGCCAGGGAAAAAGTAGTCTTTTAGTGTGCGTGAATGTGGGAGCGCTCTTCGTTCTTTTCCTTTGCTATTGAACATAGTAATCTCTGTCTGAAATATTATCGTTTATTTAGATATTAGACAACCTGAGGATGAATAAAAAACATTGTTTGACTCGTTTGGACGAACTTTGCTGGTAACTTTTTGAAATCCTTTGTATGCATGTTGAAGGACTGGATTATTGAATTCAACGGAATTCCGTGTGTAGCTGGGACCCTTGGGATTGCAAACAGAAGAAGATCTTCAAAAATAAGTCATTTATTTTGTCGCTATTTTGTGATTTTGTGTCGCCTGTGCTGGTTTGAAAAGGATGTTGTTGTGGGGCGCTGTCCTCAGACAATCGAATGCTATGCTTTCGCCGTAAAGCCTTTTTGAAATCTGACAACGCAGTTCGATTACCAAGATTCTTAGCTAAAGAATCATGCATGACACTTGTATTTTCATGAATGTTTAATATTACGATTTTGTATTTTGAATTTGGCGCTCTCCGATTTCACCGTATGTTGTCGAATTTGATCCCGCTAGCGGGATCTCCGCTGTAAGAGGATAATGAGTGGGCTGGACATGCCAAGAGATGAGTTCGGATTGGTCTGCCATATAGCACGCTTCTGTCTATTTGAGCTGGTCAGTATGTGTAGGTAATCCTGTCGAACGCAAGTTTTTGAAAGATATCACGTAGTAGAACTGCATCAGTGTTGCTCTCCACTTTATGGAGGACCGAGTTTTTAAATCAGTGGAATTAGAGTATGATAGCTAAGGAGTTGAAGAAAACACCTGTTTCTGGATTACATCTTCAAACTAAGGGCAACCATGGAATCTGTGACAGTGAGAAGCATCCATCCATGATTTATACGGGTAAGAGAGTCTAGCAAGATGCATTTTCAGATATTACACCTTTCTAATTTTCACAGAAAGTCGTTTTCATTTCAAGTTAAAGTGTACTGTTAGCTAGATAGCTGGTGTTAGCTGGTAGGCTCGCTAGCTAACGCTACATGTATGCTCTTATTATTCGTATCTCAGAGCCATTTGCTTTACTAGTTATTAGCCTAATGTTAGCTAGCTATCATTGAACCTAGTTGGTTAGCTACCTGCAGATTCATGGAGGGTAATAATGTTATGTGTTGGGGTTATGGTTCATTGTTTAGCTCGCTAGCTACAGGTCTTAACAAAAGACTCCACTATGCCAGTAACTATTTCAATAGAATGTCACTGCGACAACTGTCGATAGACGTAGCTGGTAAATTCGCTCTGGCTATCTACTCCGATTTCAGAGCACTCTCATCTGAGTGTAAAAAACACGATTTCAAATGTCTGCTACCTAAAACAGAATCAAGGCGGTCGGTCATATATGCTCTGCACACGGACAAATTAGGAACGTTTTAGCACCACACATATAATGGACAGTTCAGTTGCAACACATCTCTGATTAATTATAAACCAAGATTTACAAAACCTTGATCAGCTCTAATCCTAGATTCATTCAAGTCAAATCAAACTTTATTTGTCACATGTGCCGAATACAAGTGTAGACTTTACCGTGAAAAGCTTACTTACAAGCACTTAAACAACAGTGCAGGTCAAGAAAAGTTAAGAAAATATTTACCAAATAAACTAGAGTGAAAAAAATGACGTAACAATAACGAGGCAATATACAGGGGGTACCAGTACCGAGTCAGTGTGCGGAGGTACAGGCTAGTAATGAGACTATATACAGGGGTACCGGTACCGAGTCAGTGTGGAGGGGTACAGGGTAGTAATGAGACTATATACAGGGGGCTCCGGTACTGAGTCAGTGTGGAGGGGTACAGGGTAGTAATGAGACTATATACAGGGGTTACTGGGTAGTAATGAGACTATATACAGGGGGTACAGGGTAGTAATGAGACTATATACAGGGGGTACTGGTACTGAGTCAGTGTGGAGGGGTACAGGGTAGTAATGAGGCTATATACAGGGGGTACTGGTACCGAGTCAGTGTGGAGGGGTACAGGGTAGTAATGAGACTATATACAGGGGGTACTGGTACTGAGTCAGTGTGGAGGGGTACAGGGTAGTAATGAGACTATATACAGGGGGTACCGGTACTGAGTCAGTGTGGAGGGGTACAGGTTAGTAATGAGACTATATACAGGGGGTACTGGTACTGAGTCAGTGTGGAGGGGTACAGGCTAGTAATGAGACTATATACAGGGGGTACCGGTACTGAGTCAGTGTGGAGGGGTACAGGTTAGTAATGAGACTATATACAGGGGGTACTGGTACTGAGTCAGTATGGAGGGGTACAGGGTAGTAATGAGACTATATACAGGGGGTACTGGTACTGAGTCAGTGTGCAGGGGTACAGGGTAGTAATGAGGCTATATACAGGGGGTACAGGCTAGTAATGAGGTTATATACAGGGGGTACCGGTACTGAGTCAGTATGGAGGGGTACAGGCTAGTAATGAGACTATATACAGGGGGTACTGGTACTGAGTCAGTATGCAGGGGTACAGGGTAGTAATGAGACTATATACAGGGGGTACCGGTACTGAGTCAGTGTGCAGGGGTACAGGGTAGTAATGAGGCTATATACAGGGGGTACAGGCTAGTAATGAGGCTATATACAGGGGGTACTGGTACTGAGTCAATATGCAGGGGTACAGGGTAGTAATGAGACTATATACAGGGGGTACCGGTACTGAGTCAGTGTGGAGGGGTACAGGGTAGTAATGAGACTATATACAGGGGGTACATGTACTGAGTCAGTGTGCAGGGGTACAGGGTAGTAATGAGACTATATACAGGGGGTACTGGTACTGAGTCAGTGTGCAGGGGTACAGGGTAGTAATGAGACTATATACAGGGGGTACCGGTACTGAGTCAGTGTGGAGGGGTACAGGGTAGTAATGAGACTATATACAGGGGGTACCGGTACTGAGTCAGTGTGGAGGGGTACAGGGTAGTAATGAGACTATATACAGGGGGTACCGGTACTGAGTCAGTATGGAGGGGTACAGGCTAGTAATGAAACTATATACAGGGGTACAGGGTAGTAATGAGGCTATATACAGGGGGCACCGGTACTGAGTCAGTGTGCAGGGGTACAGGCTAGTAATGAGACTATATACAGGGGGTACCGGTACTGAGTCAGTATGCAGGGGTACAGGGTAGTAATGAGACTATATACAGGGGGTACCGGTACTGAGTCAGTGTGGAGGGGTACAGGGTAGTAATGAGGCTATATACAGGGGGTACCGGTACTGAGTCAGTATGGAGGGGTACAGGCTAGTAATGAGACTATATACAGGGGTACAGGGTAGTAATGAGGCTATATACAGGGGGCACAGGTACTGAGTCAGTATGGAGGGGTACAGGGTAGTAATGAGACTATATACAGGGGGTACCGGTACTGAGTCAGTGTGGAGGGGTACAGGGTAGTAATGAGACTATATACAGGGGGTACAGGCTAGTAATTAGGCTATATACAGGGGGTACTGGTACCGAGTCAGTGTGGAGGGGTACAGGCTAGTAATGAGACTATATACAGGGGGCAGCGGTACCGAGTCAGTGTGGAGGGGTACAGGGTAGTAATGAGACTATATACAGGGGGTACTGGTACTGAGTCAGTGTGGAGGGGTACAGGGTAGTAATGAGACTATATACAGGGGGTACTGTTACTGAGTCAGTGTGGAGGGGTACAGGGTAGTAATGAGACTATATACAGGGGTACAGGGTAGTAATGAGACTATATACAGGGGGTACCGGTACTGAGTCAGTGTGGAGGGGTACAGGCTAGTAATGAGGCTAAATACAGGGGGTACAGGCTAGTAATGAGGCTATATACAGGGGGTACCGGTACTGAGTCAGTGTGGAGGGGTACAGGGTAGTAATGAGACTATATACAGGGGGTACAGTCAGTGTGGAGGGGTACAGGGTAGTAATGAGACTATATACAGGGGGTACCGGTACTGAGTCAGTGTGGAGGGGTACAGGGTAGTAATGAGACTATATACAGGGGGTACTGGTACTGAGTCAGTGTGGAGGGGTACAGGGTAGTAAGGAGGCTAAATACAGGGGGTACAGTCAGTGTGGAGGGGTACAGGGTAGTAAGGAGGCTAAATACAGGGGGTACCGGTACTGAGTCAGTGTGGAGGGGTACAGGGTAGTAATGAGACTATATACAGGGGTTACTGGGTAGTAATGAGACTATATACAGGGGGTACAGGCTAGTAATGAGACTATATACAGGGGGCACCGGTACTGAGTCAGTGTGGAGGGGTACAGGGTAGTAATGAGACTATATACAGGGGGTACCGGTACTGAGTCAGTGTGGAGGGGTACAGGGTAGTAATGAGACTATATACAGGGGGCAGCGGTACCGAGTCAGTGTGGAGGGGTACAGGCTAGTAATGAGGCTATATACAGGGGGTACAGGCTAGTAATGAGACTATATACAGGGGGCAGCGGTACTGAGTCAGTATGCAGGGGTACAGGGTAGTAATGAGACTATATACAGGGGGTACCGGTACTGAGTCAGTGTGGAGGGGTACAGGCTAGTAATGAGACTATATACAGGGGTACAGGGTAGTAATGAGACTATATACAGGGGGTACAGGGTAGTAATGAGGCTATATACAGGGGGTACCGGTACTGAGTCAGTGTGGAGGGGTACAGGCTAGTAATGAGACTATATACAGGGGGTACAGGCTAGTAATGAGACTATATACAGGGGTACAGGGTAGTAATGAGACTATATACAGGGGGTACCGGTACTGAGTCAGTATGGAGGGGTACAGGGTAGTAATGAGACTATATACAGGGGTACAGGGTAGTAATGAGGCTATATACAGGGGGTACAGGTACTGAGTCAGTATGCAGGGGTACAGGCTAGTAATGAGGCTATATACAGGGGGTACAGGGTAGTAATGAGGCTATATACAGGGGGTACCGGTACTGAGTCAGTATGCAGGGGTACAGGCTAGTAATGAGGCTATATACAGGGGGTACCGGTACTGAGTCAGTGTGCAGGGGTACATGGTAGTAATGAGGCTATATACAGGGGGTACCGGTACTGAGTCAGTGTGGAGGGGTACAGGCTAGTAATGAGACTATATACAGGGGGTACCGGTACTGAGTCAGTATGGAGGGGTACAGGCTAGTAATGAGACTATATACAGGGGGCACCGGTACTGAGTCAGTGTGGAAACTATATACAGGGGGTACTGGTACTGAGTCAGTATGGAGGGGTACAGGCTAGTAATGAGACTATATACAGGGGGTACCGGTACTGAGTCAGTGTGGAGGGGTACAGGGTAGTAATGAGACTATATACAGGGGGTACAGGGTAGTAATGAGACTATATACAGGGGGTAATAGGGTAGTAATGAGACTATATACAGGGGGTACAGGGTAGTAATGAGACTATATACAGGGGGTACAGGGTAGTAATGAGACTATATACAGGGGGTACAGGGTAGTAATGAGGCTATATACAGGGGTACAGGGTAGTAATGAGACTATATACAGGGGGTACAGGGTAGTAATGAGACTATATACAGGGGTACAGGGTAGTAATGAGACTATATACAGGGGGTACAGGGTAGTAATGAGGCTATATACAGGGGTACAGGGTAGTAATGAGACTATATACAGGGGGTACAGGGTAGTAATGAGGCTATATACAGGGGTACAGGGTAGTAATGAGGCTATATACAGGGGGTACAGGGTAGTAATGAGGCTATATACAGGGGTACAGGGTAGTAATGAGACTATATACAGGGGGTACAGGGTAGTAATGAGGCTATATACAGGGGTACAGGGTAGTAATGAGACTATATACAGGGGGTACAGGGTAGTAATGAGGCTATATACAGGGGTACAGGGTAGTAATGAGACTATATACAGGGGGTACCGGTACCAAGTCAGGGTCTTCCCTGTGGCTCAGTTGGTAGAGCATGTTGTTTGCAACACCAGGGTTGTGGGTTCGATTCCCACCGGGGACCAGTACAAAAAAAAAAATGCATGAATTGAAATGTATGAAATATATGCATTCACTACTGTAAGTTGCTCTGGATAAGAGCGTCTGCTAAATGACTAAAATGTAAATGTAAAAAAAAAATGAGTCAGTGTGCAGGTTAGTTGTACATGTAACGTAAACCATGTTGGTGCAACACAACCCTATGTCAAGGTTGTCATTTTTCTTGTCATTTAGCAGACGCTCTTATCCAGAGCGACTTACAGTAGTGAATGCATACATTTCATACATTTTTTTTTTCTTCCCGTACTGGTCCCCCGTGGGAATCGAACCCACAACCCAGGCGTTGCAAACACCATGCTCTACCAACTGAGCCACACGGGACCATGACGTGGACCAAAGTGCAGCGTGATTATCGTTCCACATATTTTCTTGAACTGTTAAACGATGCAAATACATACAAAATAAACTGATGGAACAAAAACAACAAACCGTGACGAGGAGTTACAACATACACGTACTCAAAAACAATCTCCCACAAACCCAGGTGGGAAAAACACCTACTTAAGTATGATCTCCAATTAGAGACAACGATGACCAGCTGCCTCTAATTGGAGATCATCCCAAACAAAAACCCAAACATAGAAATACAAAACTAGAACATAACAACATAGAAAATCTAAACTAGAAAAACCCTCCTGTCACACCCTGACCTACTCTACCATAGAAAATAACAGCTTTCTATGGTCAGGACGTGACACCCTATATGTTGTCAATCTGCATTACCTGGTTACCCAGACAAGTCTTTTATCCTTTGCACCACCAAGAAGCTCTCTGACGTCTTCATTTTTCAGTATGTGGTCAATCAGGAATTCCAAGCTTCTCTTCTCAGCCTTCTTAGACATAACTAACCCAGGAAAATACTGGTACATGAGCCTCAATTTCTGATATGTATTGATATGTATTGATATGTATTAATATGTATTGATATGTATTGATATGTATTGATATGTATTAATATGTATTGATATGTATTGATATGTATTGATATGTATTAATATGTATTGATATGTATTAATATGTATTGATATGTATTAATATGTATTGATATGTATTAACCTTATCCGCCATATTAATAACTTCATATCAACACACACTGAGCTCCTAGTTCTCCCTTATTACACACTGACCACACCTTCTCCCCTATTACACACTGACCACACCTTCTCCCCTATTACACACTGACCACACCTTCTCCCCTATTACACACTGACCACACCTTCTCCTCTATTACACACAGACCACACCTTCTCCCCTATTACACACTGACCACACCTTCTCCTCTATAACACACTGACCACACCTTCTCCCCTATTACACACTGACCACACCTTCTCCCCTATAACACACTGACCACACCTTCTCCCCTATTACACACTGACCACACCTTCTCCCCTATAACACACTGATGAAAGGTGTAAAAAGCTATTACTTTGTGATGAGTCACACACACACACACACACACACACACACACACACACACACACACACACACACACACACACACACACACACACACACACAGACACAGACACGTATACACTGACACACACAGACACACACACATATACATACACACACACACACACACACACACACACACACACACACACACACACACACACACACACACACACACACACACACACACACAGACACATACACGTATACACACACACACACAGACACATACACGTATACACACACACACACAGACACACACACACACACACTGCAGGGTGTTAAGAACTTGTTACTGTGTCCTTCATATTGGAAAATTGAAACAGAGAACAGAGAACAGACACCTTGTTGCCAACAGTCTGTTCAGTGTCACACGTGGGGAACAGTCCTCCTCAGGTCTCACAGATCATATATTTTCAAGAGAAAGACCCATTTTATTTCTGGCATCATTAGAGCAATGTGAATGAATGTGAACGGAGGTTCACAACGAGAGACTTGGTGCTCTGACTCACGTTCAACAATGGTTTGTTTGACCGCTGGAAGTATGTGTGTTCCAGTCTAATGGGTAGCTAGCTGAGTTTACCTGGCAGTGTGTTCCAGTCTAATGGGTAGCTAGCTGAGATTACCTGGCAGTGTGTTCCAGTATTATGGGTAGCTAGCTGAGTGTACCTGGCAGTGTGTTCCAGTCTAATGGGTAGCTAGCTGAGTTTACCTGGCAGTGTGTTCCAGTCTAATGGGTAGCTAGCTGAGATTTCCTGGCAGTGTGTACCAGT
This sequence comes from Salmo salar, assembly GCF_905237065.1. Classification (NCBI taxonomy): domain Eukaryota; kingdom Metazoa; phylum Chordata; class Actinopteri; order Salmoniformes; family Salmonidae; genus Salmo; species Salmo salar. The sequence goes on from NC_059448.1 coordinate 4,550,061, forward strand.
CTAATGGGTAGCTAGCTGAGATTACCTGGCACTGTGTTCCAGTCTAATGGGTAGCTAGCTGAGTTTACCTGGCAGTGTGTTCCAGTCTAATGGGTAGCTAGCTGAGTTTACCAGGCAGTGTGTTCCAGTCTAATGGGTAGCTAGCTGAGTTTACCTGGCAGTGTGTTCCAGTCTAATGGGTAGCTAGCTGAGTTTACCTGGCAGTGTGTTCCAGTGTAATGGGTAGCTAGCTGAGTTTACCTGGCAGTGTGTTCCAGTCTAATGGGTAGCTAGCTGAGTTTACCTGGCATTGTGTTCCAGTCTAATGGGTAGCTATCTGAGTTTACCTGGCAGTGTGTTCCAGTATTATGGGTAGCTAGCTGAGTTTACCTGGCAGTGTGTTCCAGTCTAATGGGTAGCTAGCTGAGATTACCTGGCAGTGTGTACCAGTCTAATGGGTAGCTAGCTGAGATTACCTGGCACTGTGTTCCAGTCTAATGGGTAGCTAGCTGAGTTTACCTGGCAGTGTGTTCCAGTCTAATGGGTAGCTAGCTGAGTTTACCTGGCAGTGTGTTCCAGTCTAATGGGTAGCTAGCTGAGTTTACCTGGCAGTGTGTACCAGTATTATGGGTAGCTAGCTGAGGTTACCTGGCAGTGTGTTCCAGTCTAATGGGTAGCTAGCTGAGTTTACCTGGCAGTGTGTTCCAGTCTAATGGGTAGATAGCTGAGTTTACCTGGCACTGTGTTCCAGTCTAATGGGTAGCTAGCTGAGTTTACCTGGCACTGTGTTCCAGTCTAATGGGTAGCTAGCTGAGTTTACCTGGCACTGTGTTCCAGTCTAATGGGTAGCTAGCTGAGTTTACCTGGCAGTGTGTTCCAGTAGATAGCTGAGTTTACCTGGCAGTGTGTTCCAGTCTGATGGGTACTTTCAAAGATTCCCATAACTGGCTGATTATAGCCCCCTTCAGCATCATCTCATTTGTCTGACAGTAATTCACTCTGTCTTGTTCCCTCAATGATGAATTCACTGTAGTCATGTACTAACACACACACGCACGCACGCACGCACGCACGCACACACACACACACACGCACACACGCACGCACACACACACACACGCACGCACGCACGCACGCACGCACGCACGCACACACACACACACACACACACACTAATCTGCATCACAGCATGTAAACTGGACTAGACCACAACCAGTGACCAGGTCGAGCATCTGCCCCATGGGTTAAAAAGCCCTGGTCTTTCTACGAATATCGTCGAAAACAGCAGATTCCAGGAAAACCCTGTTGTCGTCAGGAGAGTTGACAGTTTCCCAATTTGGCTCTAGTGGACCAGTCTCTTTCTCTCTCAGTTTCTCTCTTTCTTTCTTTCTTTCTTTCTTTCTTTCTTTCTTTCTTTCTTTCTTTCTTTCTCTCTCTCTCTCTCTCTCTCTCTCTCTCTCTCTCTCTCTCTCTCTCTCTCTCTCTCTCTCTCTCTCTCTCTCTCTCTCTCTCTCTCTCTCTCTCTCTCTCGCTCTCATTCTCTCTCTACAGTAACCTTGTTCGCCTGTGTGTTGACCTGGGGGACACCAAAGTGCCAAGGTTTCTATAGTCCTACAGAAACAACTAGGGAAGACTATTAAACTAACCACGACCAATCATACAGAGGACACGGGGAAAGAGTGGGATGGAAAGGGGGGTATGAAAGGAAGGTAAGTTTGAGAAGGAGAGCGAGAGAAAGAAGAGGTAGAGAAGGGGAAGAGGAGTGGAAACTTTGGAATGGGGGGGGGGCAGTGAAGGGTGGTTGGGATTCAATGGAGGGTAAAGCCCCTATTTCAACCCTAACCTGTCCCAAGGGCCCCCTTTTAGGGTTAACTGGCCTAGATCCCTTAGGCTATAACCAATCTATAAAGGCTACTGGAGTCAGAGGTATTCACACCCTCTGGGTGAGGTGGGTCCTCTGGGTGAGGTGGGCCTGCTCATGGAGGTGCTGTGGGTCCTCTGGGTGAGGTGGGCCCTATGGGTGAGGTGGGCCTGCTCATGGAGGTAGTGTGGGTCCTCTGGGTGAGGTGGGCCTGCTCATGGAGGGGCTGTTGGCCCTCTGGGTGAGGAAGGCCTGCTCATGGAGGTGCTGTGGGCCCTCTGGGTGAGGAGGGCCTGCTCATGGAGGTGCTGTTGGCCCTCTGGGTGAGGAGGGCCTGCTCATGGAGGTGCTGTTGGCCCTCTGGGTGAGGTGGGCTTCCTGGACAAGGTGATCATATAGGCCTTATACACACGTTAGAAGGTGGAATCTAGCCTTTAGAAGGTAGAATCTAGCCTTTAGAAGGTGGAATCTAGCCTTTAGAAGGTAGAATCTAGCCTTTAGAAGGTGGAATCTAGCCTTTAGAAGGTGGAATCTAGCCTTTAGAAGGTAGAATCTAGCCTTTAGAAGGTGGAATCTAGCCTTTAGAAGGTAGAATCTAGCCTTTAGAAGGTAGAATCTAGCCTTTAGAAGGTGGAATCTAGCCTTTAGAAGGTAGAATCTAGCCTTTAGAAGGTAGAATCTAGCCTTTAGAAGGTAGAATCTAGCCTTTAGAAGGTGGAATCTAGCCTTTAGAAGGTTGAATCTAGCCTTTAGAAGGTCGAATCTAGCCTTTAGAAGGTGGAATCTAGCCTTTAGAAGGTGGAATCTAGCCTTTAGAAGGTAGAATCTAGCCTTTAGAAGGTGGAATCTAGCCTTTAGAAGGTAGAATCTAGCCTTTAGAAGGTGGAATCTAGCCTTTAGAAGGTAGAATCTAGCCTTTAGAAGGTGGAATCTAGCCTTTAGAAGGTGGAATCTAGCCTTTAGAAGGTGGAATCTAGCCTTTAGAAGGTGGAATCTAGCCTTTAGAAGGTGGAATCTAGCCTTTAGAAGGTAGAATCTAGCCTTTAGAAGGTAGAATCTAGCCTTTAGAAGGTGGAATCTAGCCTTTAGAAGGTGGAATCTAGCCTTTAGAAGGTAGAATCTAGCCTTTAGAAGGTGGAATCTAGCCTTTAGAAGGTGGAATCTAGCCTTTAGAAGGTAGAATCTAGCCTTTAGAAGGTAGAATCTAGCCTTTAGAAGGTGGAATCTAGCCTTTAGAAGGTGGAATCTACCCTTTAGAAGGTAGAATCTAGCCTTTAGAAGGTAGAATCTAGCCTTTAGAAGGTAGAATCTAGCCTTTAGAAGGTGGAATCTAGCCTTTAGAAGGTAGAATCTAGCCTTTAGAAGGTGGAATCTAGCCTTTAGAAGGTGGAATCTACCCTTTAGAAGGTAGAATCTAGCCTTTAGAAGGTAGAATCTAGCCTTTAGAAGGTAGAATCTAGCCTTTAGAAGGTAGAATCTAGCCTTTAGAAGGTAGAATCTAGCCTTTAGAAGGTGTAATCTAGCCTTTAGAAGGTGGAATCTAGCCGTTAGAAGGTGGAATCTAGCCTTTAGAAGGTGTAATCTAGCCTTTAGAAGGTGGAATCTAGCCGTTAGAAGGTGGAATCTAGCCTTTAGAAGGTAGAATCTAGCCTTTAGAAGGTGGAATCTAGCCTTTAGAAGGTGGAATCTAGCCTTTAGAAGGTAGAATCTAGCCTTTAGAAGGTAGATGCTAGCCATTAGAAGGTGGAATCTAGCCTTTAGAAGGTAGAATCTAGCCTTTAGAAGGTAGAATCTAGCCTTTAGAAGGTAGAATCTAGCCATTAGAAGGTAGAATCTAGCCTTTAGAAGGTGGAATCTAGCCTTTAGAAGGTAGAATCTAGCCTTTAGAAGGTGGAATCTAGCCTTGCCCATTCCTGGATCTGTGTCCACAACGCTCACGCCCGTATCATCCAGAGATCGTAGACACACACAGTCCGTGGATTTGTCCCTTACCGTGAGCCCCAGAACGTGTGTGGTGAAAGAGTGGAACGTGTGTTTTGGACATGAACCATGTCATCTCCTCCTACAGGACAGGAACCTCGCAGAACACACACACACAATGCATATAATGAAATATGTACTGAACCGTGTACTGAACCGTGTACTGAAACGTGTACTGAACCGTCTACTGAACCGTGTACTGAACCGTGTACTGAACCGTCTACTGAACCGTGTACTGAACCGTGTACTGAAACGTCTACTGAACCGTGTACTGAACCGTGTACTGAACCGTTACTGAACCGTGTACTGAACCGTGTACTGAACCGTGTACTGAACCGTGTTCTGAACCGTGTTCTGAACCGTGTACTGAACCGTGTACTGAACCGTGTACTGAAACGTGTACTGAACCGTGTTCTGACCCGTGTACTGAACCGTGTACTGAAACATGTACTGGGATAAGCCTATCCCAAAACTTAACCCTTACCATTGAGAGTTATTATCTGACCTTAAGATTTCAGAGTTAGTGCCTAAATTGAACCTTAAATATGTCAAAATTTGACGTTTGAGAAAGGTGGATGAACATCTAACTCTGACGTGAGGCTGTGAGATGTAGTTGCTCCCAGACCACACACACACACACACACACACACACACACACACACACACACACACACACACACACACACACACACACACACACACACACACACACACACACACACACACACACACACAGAGTTAGTGGTGGGGACAGAGGAACTCATTTGAGAGTAGAGGTCAAAGGACAAGGAAGGGTCACACTTTCAAAGATTCCCATGGTGTGTGTGTGTGTGTGTGTGTGTGTGTGTGTGTGTGTGTGTGTGTGTGTGTGTGTGTGTGTGTGTGTGTGTGTGTGTGTGTGTGTGTGTGTGTGTGTGTGTGTGTGTGTGTGTGTGTGTGTGGACTTCTAGGTCCCAGAGATAGGGCTATACCCGGGGTCACTGACCTCTGTCTGAACCTAGTTCTCACTCTCCAGGTTTCAGAAGGGTGTCGACACGCTCTCTTAGTTATGATCCCCACGGTGGAGGATGTGATCCCCTGCCGTCACGCCTCATTATTGACCTTCACAAACACTTCCTGCTAGACACATAGGACTCTACCGCGGAGCTACAATTTTGCACCCAGACCTCCTCATACAAGAGGCCCATCTCATCCAGGAGGCCCAATGCTCCTCATCCATGGGGCTCAACTCAACCAGGGGGCCCAGTACTCCTCATCCATGGGACTCAACTCAACCAGGGGGCCCAGTACTCCTCATCCAGGGGGCCCTATTCGGATTTGTTGAGTGTAGAGAAGTGGATTTTCCACAGATGGTCCTAAACCAGAACAGGAAAAACAAAATAAGATTGTCTTTTTAGAAGGACACTCCCCTCTTTCTCCCTCCCTCCCGCCCTCCCTCCCTTCCTCCCTCCATTCTACTGTAATTATAGAGGAAAATAAACAGCAATTGAAGGAGCCACATCAGTCACACACACACACACACACACACACACACACACACACACACACACACACACACACACACACACACACACACACACACACACACACACACAGCACCCAGCCTTTCTAGAATAGATTTGTGTAAATTCCATATCTTTTTTTCTGTATTGCTCTTTGAAGTTTGAGCTGAAAACACATTGCCAGTAACAGCTTTATTAAGTCTGTATCTATCAAGAGGATCTCAGAGTGTCCGTATCATTTAGTCTAAATGAAGTCCTCCGGTCTGGATCGGCGCTTTGAGACACTTCTATACATTTCCGTGTTATGGTTCACGTTAGGATTTTGGCAATGGAAGCTAAAACCCTCAGATCCTGTGTTCGTAAATCTATGCAATGTTCTAAAGGTGAATGGCAGCAAAGTAATTGAGTTCATATCTGCTCTGGACTTTAATACGATAATGTACAACAGAGGAAGAATACCGGACGTACAGATGTATCTCAGAACTAAAATAACTTTTAGAATGTTTTGGGGGGGGGGTGACCTCACAATGAACTGTGATGTCCGGTAGACCTGTATAGGGGCAACTAGAGGGCAAATGACAGAAATCCGCTGAACATTTTGTCAGCCGTCGGTCTATGCACTGTTAATATGTGCCATTAAATAACCACTCAAATCATTTGAACTCCAAGGAAGCCACAATTTTTGACTCACTCGAACCACTTCTATGGGTTTAGCAAAAGGACAATTTCTTCCAAAACATGCCAAGTCTATTTGTGCATCTTTCTGGTTTGTCCACCACCAATCCCCCAGCATGCACTACTTCCCTCCTCTCTCTTCCTCCATCCCAACATCTCATCTGTCTTTACCCTCCTCTCTCTCCCTCCACCCCAACATCTCACCTGTCTTTACCCTCCTCTCTCTCCCTCCACCCCAACATCTCACCTGTCTTTACCCTCCTCTCTCTCCCTCCACCCCAACATCTCACCTGTCTTTACCCTCCTCTCTCTCCCTCCACCCCAACATCTCACCTGTCTTTACCCTCCTCTCTCTCCCTCCACCCCTCTCTCTCTATACCCTCTCTCATCTTTCTTTCTGTCCTCTCTCTGTCCTCTCTCTATCTGTCTCTATGTTCCTTCTCCACCTGTCTCTCTGTCCTCTCTCCATCGTTTTTTTTCTGTCCACTCTCCATCTTTCTCTCTGTCCTCTCTGTGATCCCTCTCCATCTTTCTCTTGGTCCTCTCTCAATCCTCTTATCCACACGCACACCCTGCAAGTACATCTGGCTGTTTGAATGGTGTACCGTGTTAATTGGGACCTTTTATATTGGGTAAATGCTACACAACGAAGGGTCTCAAATGACACCCTAGTTCCCCTTTATAGTGCTCCACTTTTGATCAGCACCCTGTGGCTCAGTTGGTAGAGCATGGCGTTTGCAACGCCAGGGTTGTAGGTTCGATTCCCACGGGGGGCCAGTACGGGAAAAAAAAATAAAAAATCTATGAAATGAAATGTATGCATTCACTACTGTAAGTCGCTCTGGATAAGAGCGTCTGCTAAATGACTAAAATGTGAAAATGATCAAAGCTTTATGGTGCCAGGTCAAAAAGTATTGCAGTATGAAGGGAGAGCAGTGCTATTTGGAATACAAACCTGCTGTCTCCTTCCTCTCTCATTCAACTTATAGACTCACTGGGGAAATTGGTTTCGCATGTGGACCAGCACATTCTTACACACACACACACACTACACACACAAGACACGCTAAATACACACATACACTACACACACAAGACACGCTAAATACACACACACACGGTAGGTATTTCATTTAGAGTTAAGGTTTTGGATTAGGGGTTAAAACATTCATTTTAGGCACTCATTCAAAATGGTTTGAGGTAAAGGTTAAGGTTTGGGATAGGGTTAAATATATATATATATTTTTTTATTAAACAAATGTCCACCACTGGGATGAACACACAACCATCTGATTTGGATACTCCAATCGTCCACAACGCCCTAGTAAACCTAAACCATCTGGTCCGGATGCTACCATCGTCCACAACGCCCTAGCAAACCTAAACCATCTGGTCCGGATGCTACCATCGTCCACAACGCCCTAGCAAACCTAAAATCTGGTCCGGATACTGCCATAGTTTTTGGTTCACAATTGTTTATTTTTTTTATCATCATGATTTATTCAAACAGTAAGGGGATACCCTCCTGAAATGGACAAAAATGAGTGGGAACTTATTGGCACCGTACGAAACATATACATGATGTACAATACCACTCAAATGGATGCCGTTTCATTCAAAACTTATTGCAAATGTCATATGGCAAATGTCAAGTTTCACACAGCAAAGATCCAATAGATGGCGAGTACATTTTCATATTGCAAATGCACATCAAGTCAAGACCCAAGGGTCAAATTTAGAAAATTTGAAACATTTTTCAAAAACGAATCACCCCATTAATAAAAAAGTGCTTTCTGGCCCGTTTTTCAAAATTCTTTAGATTTTTTTTGTCAATTATACATGTATTACAACTGTATAGACTTTTGTTATATTTTATTGTTATATTTTTATAACTTGTCCATAAGGCATGTGTTTTGTCCATTTGCAATATGATTTCATAGGAAGTCAAAAGTCAAAGTCAAAAGTCAGTGAACCATTGCCAAATGCCATAAGAAATGTCCAAATGCAATATGAAAGTATTGAAAGTGCCAAATCAGGATGTTTTGTCCATTTGCAATATGATATCATAGGAAGTCAAAAGTCGAAGTCAAAAGTCAGTGAACCATGTCCAAATGGCATTTATACTGCCCAAATTATATATAGCACTATGTTAATCCATGAATCAACCTAGATGGTGTATTTGTCATGTATGATGAGGGAGAAGTGGGACTCTTATTATTTTTTTAAACGTCCAAAATGACCAGGGTCACCTCTATTGGATGGGTACGGATGGGGGGTGCTCCCTACCCAACTGTAGACCCCTTGCTTCCCTCTAAAGGCATTAAAAACCATTTTAGAAATGTGCTCCTGGTAACCCATTCCAATCACCAGGCGCACGGCTGTCCATTTGCAATATATTTCAATGGGCATTTACCATCACAAATTTGACATGCTCAAAAATACTGCAGGAATGCGAGATTGACTGGTCCGATGAACTCGGGATGGCCGGGCAGTGATTCTGGTTCCTCTCCATCACTCGTTGGTGTTGATTTCAGAATGTCAATTTGGTGATGGTCTATCACTGTTTAAACATATTGCAAATGGACAAAAGTCAGCTAGCAAGTCACCGTCCATCAGTCAATTAGATATCATTCTGACACCAAACTGATACAAACTGACACCACACCCACTTTTTCCAACTCGTTTAGAAGCCAACTATCACATATTTCAGAGCAGGCCAAAAATTCACAGCGCCTTCTGTTTAATTAAAGCATAATAAAACCATAAAACACGTAGTTACATTCTAGCTGTGGGTCCAGTTCTGACATTATGTGTAGGCCTAGCTGAGGCGACCCCGAATCCCAAGTTTCGGCTTGATAGGTCATTTGGAGCCCGAGCAGCGACCTTAATTGGTGCTGAAAATCTACATTTTCTGTGCGTTGCTACGGGGTCCTTGAATGAGCTATCGGACAGAAACGTTAGGGTCCGTCTCTATGGGCCGAGGTGGTGTCAATGCACCTAGTCTTGCGACCCTGGGACTTTTCTAAATGTCGGTCAAAATGAATTGAAGTTATTGCAAATGTACGAGGCTGTTTCTCGGTCTGAGAACCTTCTAGAGCCACATAACTCACTATGCACTATCGACTTGAGCTCTAGAACAGGTTTCAAAAGTTTCAGAGCTCTAGGTCTGACGGTTCTTTGATAGTTTGAACAAACGTAACTATTGCAGGCTCTGTATGTCTGTAAGCCCCACACTGTCACTCCATCCTTGCTGTGTGTGTGAGAGTTTTTTCTTTGACATCTGTTGGGAGAAATGACTGATTTACAGTTCACGAGGGTTGCCTAATCACACATATGAAGTTTTGGAAAGATGTGACTTTTTAACCCTTCGAAACAGCCCCTTTGACCCCAATTTAAGGCACTTCTGGTTTGCACAGGAAGCTTAAAGTAAACACATATCCTCATTGGGGTAGGCTTTTACAGAACCCTTAGTTTTAAGTCTTTACATTAAGAACTGACTGATTTACACAGGGTTGAATGCAGTGATTATCACAAACTGCAGGTTGGTTATATCAAAACACCTTAAAACCTCTTACATCTAGACGTTCCGCTAGCGGAACACCTGCTCCAATATCCAATGATAGGCGTGGCGCGAATTACAAATTCCTCAAAAATACAAAAACTTCAATTTTTCAAACATATGACTATTTCACAGCATTTTAAAGACAAGACTCTCCTTTATCTAACCACACTGTCCGATTTCAAAAAGGCTTAACAGCGAAAGCAAAACATTAGATTATGTCAGCAGAGTACCAAGCCAGAAATAATCAGACACCCATTTTTCAAGCTAGCATATAATGTCACAAAAACCCAGAAGAGAGCTAAATGCAGCACTAACCTTTGATGATCTTCATCAGATGACACACCTAGGACATTATGTTATACAATACATGCATGTTTTTTTCAATCAAGTTCATATTTATATAAAAAAACAGCTTTTTACATTAGCATGTGACGTTCAGAACTAGCATAACAATTATTTGTGACGTTCAGAACTAGCATAACAATTATTTGAAGAATTATATATACAGAACTCCTCTATGCACTCGATATGTCCGATTTTAAAATAGCTTTTTGGTGAAAGCACATTTTGCAATATTCTAAGTACATAGCCCAGCCATCACGGGCTAGCTATTTAGACATCCGGCAAGTTTAGCCTTCATCAAAATCAGATTTACTATTATAAAAGTTTGATTACCTTTTGTTGTCTTCGTCAGAATGCACTCCCAGGACTGCTACTTCAATAACAAATGTTGGTTTGGTCCAAAATAATCCATCGTTATATCCGAATAGCGGCGTTTTGTTCGTGCGTCCCAGACACTATCCGAAATGGTAAATCAGGGTCGAGCGCATGGCGCAATTCGTGACAAAAAAATTCTAAATATTCCATTACCGTACTTCGAAGCATGTCAACCGCTGTTTAAAATCAATTTTTATGCAATTTATCTCGTGAAAAAGCGATAATATTCCGACCGGGAATCTCCTTTTCGGCAAACAGAGGAAAAATCACAAAGACGGGGGCAGCCAGGGCACGCGCCTAAGCCCACAGTCCCTTGATCGGCCACTTGAGAAAGGCGATAATGTGTTTCAGCCTGGGGCTGGGATGACGACATTCAGGTTTTTCCCGGGCTCTGAGCGCCCATGGAAGACGTAGGAAGTGTCACGTTAGAGCAGAGATCCTTTGTAAAAGATAGAGATGGCAAAGAAGTTCAAGAAATGGTCAGACAGGCCACTTCCTGTAAAGGAATCTCTCAGGTTTTGACCTGCCATTTGAGTTCTGTTATACTCACAGACACCATTCAAACAGTTTTAGAAACTTTGGAGTGTTTTCTATCCAAAGCCAATAATTATATGCATATTCTAGTTACTAGGCAGGAGTAGTAACCAGATTAAATCGGGTACGTTTTTTATCCAGCCGTGAAAATACTGCCCCCTAGCCATAACAGGTTAAGGGTTAATGCCACACGGTCAAGGTTAGGCTTGCACAGATTGGGAGGACCTCAGGAACGTTCCTGAGGTTGAATTGTGCTTCTAACCCTAACGGTTCTCTCGCTGTTACCCAAAAGCACCTGAAATTTAGGGCAGGCTTCATTTTGGGCCTACTTTTTTTCACGGTCGCTGCGCTTAGACCGAGCGACCTACTGTCAAGCGGGGCATCTCGTTGAACTCGGCACAGCCTAGAGATTATGGTAATGCCATTGCAAGCTCTGTGTGGCTTTAACCTGTCTGGGCTAGGGGGTAGTATTTTCAACGCCGGATGAAAAACGTACCCAATTTAAACAGGTTACTACTCTGGCCCAGAAACTAGAATATGCATATTATTAGTAGATTTGGATACAAAACACTCTGACATTTCTAAAACCGTTTGAATGGTGTCTGTGAGTATAACAGAACTCATATGGCAGGCAAAAACCTGAGAAAAATCCAAGCAGGAAGTGGAAAGTCTGAGAATTGTAGTTCTTCTTTTGATTCTCTATCAAAACTACAGTGTCTGTGGGGTGACGTTGCACTTCCTAAGGCTTCCATTGGCTGTCAACAGCCTTCAGAAAGTGGTTTGACCATTCTCCTGTCACTGGGCAGATACTAGGAGCTCAGTTTCTGAGTGGACTGCCTGGCAACAAAGGTATTTTAGACTGGTTATTGAAGGAAATATAGACTGGTTATTGAAGGTAATATAGACTGGGTATTGAAGGTAATATAGACTGGGTATTGAAGGTAATATATACTGGGTATTGAAGGTAATATAGACTGGGTATTGAAGGTAATATAGACTGGGTATTGAAGGTAATATAGACTGGGTATTGAAGGTAATATAGACTGGGTATTGAAGGTATTTTAGACTGGGTATTGAAGGTATTTTAGACTGGTTATTGAAGGTAATATAGACTGGGTATTGAAGGAAATATAGACTGGGTATTGAAGGTAATATGGACTGGGTATTGAAGGTAATATAGACTGGCTATTGAAGGTATTACAAACATTGTGTACAAAAAAAGTTTGTGTAAAGATCAGTGTGTGTGTGTGTGTGTGTGTGTGTGTGTGTGTGTGTGTGTGTGTGTGTCAAGTGAGTCAAGTATTACTTAGCTGCATTACGGGGACAGACCACCGACAGGCCACTGGGTCTGGTGCCCAGGACATTCCCAGGAAGAGTGCCTCTGGGTTGTGTACACAGGCCAGAGGGAGTCCCTCTCCCTCCCTCTCTCTCTCTCTCTCTCTCTCTGAAGTCTGTGGTGCAGGATCTGTTACTGTATACCACATTCCACCTCTCTCCCACCCTCTCCCTCTGTCTCCCTCCCTCTCCCTCTCCCTCTGTCTCCCTCCCTCTCCCTCTGTCTCCCTCCCTCTCCCTCTGTCTCTCTCTCTCTCCCTCCCTCTCCCTCTGTCTCCCTCCCTCTCCCTCTCCCTCTGTCTCTCTCTCTCTCTCTCTCTCCCTTTCTCTCTCTTGTTCTACTTTTCCTCCTCTTCCTCCTCCTCTTCCTCTTCCTACAGGTGACATGCATCTCCCGTGTCTTACATTCCTTGATTTCTATGTTTCACCATAAAACAACAACCACGTCTCCTCTTGTGCCACCCTTTCTCTCTATCAATTAATTTCAATTCAATTCATTTCAACATAAGGTCTTTATTGGCATGGGGGAAACACATGTTAACATTGGCAAAGCAAGTGAAATTGCTAATTAACAAAAGTGAAATAAACAATAAAAATGAACAGTAAACATTACACTCACACAAGTTCGAAAGGAATAGAGACATTTCAAATGTCATATTATGTCTATATGCAGTGTTGTAATGATGTGCAAATAGTTAAAGTACAAAAAGGGAAAATAAATAAACATAAATATGGGTTGTATTTAAAATGGTGTTTGTTCTTCACTGGTTGACCTTTTCTTGTGGCAACAGGGGAAAATCTTGCTGACGAAATGTAGGAGTCTCCTCTTAATGATAATGCAGAGGATTTTTACATTTTTCCCTATCTTGACCCATATCCCACGGTAGTTATTGGGATCAAATTTGTCTCCACTTTTGTGGATTGGGGTGATCAGTCCTTGGTTCCAAATATTGGGGAAGATGCCAGAGCTGAGGATGATGTTAAAGAGTTTAAGTATAGCCAATTGGAATTTGTGGTCTGTATATTTTATCATTTCATTTAGGACACCATCAACACCACAGGCCTTTTTGGGTTGGAGGGTTTGTATTTTGTCCTGTACTTCATTCAAGGTAATTGGAGAATCCAGTGGGTTCTGGTCGTCTTTAATAGTTGATTCTAAGATTTGTATTTGATCATGTCTATGTTTTTGCTGTTTGTTCTTTGTTATAGGGCCAGAAAGATTGGAGAAGTGGTTTATCCAGACATCTCCATTTTGGATAGATAATTCTTCGTGTTGTTGTTTGTTTAGCGTTTTCCAATTTTCCCAGAAGTGGTTAGAGTCTATGGATTCTTCAATCACATTGAGCTGATTTCTGACGTGCTGTTCCTTCTTTTTCTGTAGTGTATTTCTGTATTGTTTTAGTGATTCACCATAGTGAAGGCGTAGACTCAGGTTTTCTGGGTCTCTCTCACCCTCCCTCTCTCTCTCTCTTTTTAACTCTCTCTCTCTCTTGGTCTCCCTCTCTCTCTCTCTCTCTCTCTCTCTCTCTCTCTCTCTCTCTCTCTCCTTCTCTCTTGGTCTCATACTCTCTTGGTCTGTCTCTCTCCCTCGCTCTTGGTCTCTCTCTCTCGCTCTTGGTCTCTCTCTCTCTTGGTCTCTCTCTGTTTCGGTCTCTCTCTCTCGGTCTCTCTCTCTCTCTCGGTCTCTCTCTCTCTCTCTCTCTCTCTCTCTCTCTCTCTCTGTGTTCCTCTCTTTTTGCTCAGGCGTTTTTCCATGCTGTGGTCACTGGAAAACAGTGCTTCAGCCAATCCATCAAAACCAAGCGGAATAAATTGTGTCTGGCTTCTGGGTTAGAGAGACAGAGAGATTATTTTAATGTAGTTAGCTCCATTTTCTTTATTTTTAAATTTATTTTAGGTATACACTACCGGTCAAAGTTTTAGAACACAACTACTCACTCAAGGGTTTTTCTTTATTTTTACTATTTTCAACATTGTAGAATAATAGCGAAGATATGAAAACTATGAAATAACACATATGGAATCATATAGTAAGCAAAAAAGTGTTAAACAAATCAAAATATATTTTATATATGAGATTCTTCAAAGTAGCCACCCTTTGCCTTGATGACAGCTTTGCACACTCTTGGTTTTCTCTCAACCAGCTTCACCTGGAATGGTTTTCTAACAGTCTTGAAAGAGGGCCCACATATGCTGAGCACTTGTTGGCTGCTTTTCCTTCACTCTGTGGTCCGGATGATTGTGGAGGCCAGGTCATCTGAAGCAGCACTCCATCACTCTCCTTCTTGGTAAAATAGCCCCAGCCTGGAGGTTGTTTAAGGGATGAGAGGGAGAGGGATGGAGACAGACAGACAGAGAGAGACAGAGGGAGAGGGAGGGAGACAGACAGTGTCACCAGCAAAAGCACCCCCACACCATCACACCTCAACCTCAATGCTTCATGGTGGGAACCACACATGCAGAGATCATCCGTTCACCTACTCTGCATCTCACAAAAAAACATGCGTTTGGAACCAAAATCTCCACAGAGTTCAAGTAACAGACACATCTCAACATCAAATGTTCAGAGGAGACTGTGTGAATCAGGCTTTCATGGTCGAATTGCTGCAAAGAAACCACTGCAATTTCTGAGGCTGGTAACTCTAATGAACTTATCCTCTGCAGCAGAGGTAATTATGGGTCTTCCATTCCTGTGGCGGTCCTCATGAGAGCCAGTTTCATTATAGAGCTTGATGATTTTTGCAACTGCACTTGAAGAAACTTAAACAGTTCTTGAAATGTTCCGTGTTGACTGACCTTCATGTCTTAAAGTAATGATGGACTGTTCTTTGCTTATTTGAGCTGTTCTTGCCATAATATGGACTTGGTCTTTTACCAAATAGGGCTATCTTCTGTATTCAAACCCTACCTTGTCACAACACAACTGATCGGTTCAAACGCATTAAGAGGGAATCAAATTTCAACTTTTAACAAGACACACCTTTTAATTGAAATGCATTCCAGGTGACTACCTCATGAAGCTGGTTGAGAGAATACCAAGAGTGTGCAAAGCTGTCTTCAAGGCAAAGGGTGCCTACTTTAAAGAATCTCAAATATAAAATATTTTTGATTTGTTTAACCCTTTTTTGGGGGGGGTTAATGATGATTCAATATGTACTATTTCATAGTTTTGATGTCTTCACTATTATTTTAAAATGTAGAAAATAGTAAAAAAATAAACAAAAACCCTTGAATGAGTACGTGTTCTAAAATGTTTGGTATTTATTTAATTTAATGATATATTTATAACCTGTAATACATGGGCTATAATACTGAACAGTGGTCCCATTCAGACTGGAGCAGATGTCACATGAATCAATCTGAGTTGCATCTGGGTGTCACCCGGCAAACATTTCCTGCAACTTAGTTGCATTGCATCTTAAGACATGGAAATCCTATTTCATGCAACTGACTGTATGTAATGAAATGTATTGTATTGTAATGAAATGTATTGTATGAAATGTATTGTACTGTAATGAAATGTATTGTAATGAAATGTATTGTACTGTAATGAAATGTATTGTAATGAAATGTATTCTGAATGAAATGTATTGTGATGTAATGAAATGTACTGTACTGTAATGAAATGTATTGTATTGTAATGTAATGTATTGTAATGAAATGTATTGTGATGTAATGAAATGTATTGTGATGTAATGAAATGTATTGTGATGTAATGAAATGTATTGTGATGTAATGAAATGTATTGTGATGAAATGAAATGTATTGTGATGTAATGAAATGTAATGTAATTTATTGTCCTGTATAAACCTGTAGCATCCTGTATCTTCCTGTATCATCCTGTATTAATGGTATAATCAATTTTCATCCTGTATTAATTGCATCATCCTGTATCAATTTGTATCATCCTGTTTAAACCTGTATTATCCTGTATCGTCCTGTATCATCCTGTATAAACCTGTATTATCCTGTATCGTCCTGTATTATCTTGTATAAACATGTATCATCCTTTATCAACTTGTGTCATCCTGTATGAGCCTGTATCATCTTGTATAAACCTGTATCTTCCTGTATCATCCTGTATCAATTGTATCAACCTGTTGCAACTTGTATCAGTTGTTTCATGTATCATCCTTTATCAACTTGTGTCATTTTGTATTAGTTGTATCATCCCGTATCATCCTGTATTATCCTGTATCATCCTGTATAAACCTGTATCATCCTGTATAAACCTGTATCCTCCTGTATCATCCTGTATAAACCTGTATCATCCTGTATAAACCTGTATCATCCTGTATCCTCCTGTATCATCCTGTATAAACCTGTATCATCCTGTATAAACCTGTATCCTCCTGTATCATCCTGTATAAACCTGTATCATCCTGTATCATCCTGTATCATCCTGTATAAACCTGTATCCTCCTGTATCATCCTGTATAAACCTGTATCCTCCTGTATCATGCTGTATAAACCTGTTCCTCCCGTATCATCCTGTGTAAACCAGTATCCTCCTGTATAAACCTGTATCCTCCTGTATCATCCTGTATAAACCTGTATCCCCCTGTATCATCCTGTATAAACCTGTATCCTCCTGTATCATCCTGTATAAACCTGTATCCTCCCGTATCATCCTGTATAAACCTGTATCCTCCCGTATCATCCTGTATAAACCTGTATCCTCCTGTATCATCCTGTATAAACCTGTATCATCCTGTATCATCCTGTATAAACCTGTATCCTCCTGTATCATCCTGTATAAACCTGTATCCTCCTGTATCATCCTGTATAAACCTGTATCCTCCTGTATCATCCTGTATAAACCTGTATCCTCCCGTATCATCCTGTATAAACCTGTATCATCCTGTATAAACCTGTATCCTCCTGTATCATCCTGTATAAACCTGTATCCTCCTGTATCATCCTGTATAAACCTGTATCCTCCTGTATCATCCTGTATAAACCTGTATCCTCCTGTATCATCCTGTATAAACCTGTATCATCCTGTATAAACCTGTATCATCCTGTATCATCCTGTATAAACCTGTATCATCCTGTATCACCCTGTATAAACCTGTATCCTCCTGTATCATCCTGTATAAACCTGTATCCTCCTGTATCATCCTGTATAAACCTGTTCCTCCTGTATCATCCTGTGTAAACCTGTATCCTCCTGTATCATCCTGTATAAACCTGTATCCTCCTGTATCATCCTGTATAAACCTGTATCCTCCTGTATCATCCTGTATAAACCTGTATCCTCCTGTGTCATCCTGTATAAACCTGTATCCTCTCATCCTGTATAAACCTGTATCCTCCTGTATCATCCTGTATAAACCTGTATCATCCTGTATAAACCTGTATCATCCTGTATCATCCTGTATAAACCTGTATCATCCTGTATCACCCTGTATAAACCTGTATCCTCCTGTATCATCCTGTATAAACCTGTATCCTCCTGTATCATCCTGTATAAACCTGTTCCTCCCGTATCATCCTGTGTAAACCTGTATCCTCCTGTATCATCCTGTATAAACCTGTATCCTCCTGTATCATCCTGTTTAAAGCTGTATCCTCCTGTATCATCCTGTATAAACCTGTATCCTCCCGTATCATCCTGTATAAACCTGTATCATCCTGTATAAACCTGTATCCTCCTGTATCATCCTGTATAAACCTGTATCCTCCTGTATCATCCTGTATAAACCTGTATCCTCCTGTATCATCCTGTATAAACCTGTATCCTCCTGTATCATCCTGTATAAACCTGTATCATCCTGTATAAACATGTATCATCCTGTATAAACCTGTATCCTCCTGTATCATCCTGTATAAACCTGTATCCTCCCGTATCATCCTGTATAAACCTGTATCATCCTGTATAAACCTGTATGATCCTGTATCATCCTGTATAAACCTGTATCATCCTGTATAAACCTGTATCATCCTGTATTAACCTGTATCATCCTGTATAAACCTGTATCATCCTGTATAAACCTGTATCATCCTGTATAAACCTGTATCATCCTGTATAAACCTTTATCATCCTGTATCATCCTGTATCATCCTGTATAAACCTGTATCATCCTGTTTAAACCTGTATCATCCTGTATAAACCTGTATCCTCCTGTATCATCCTGTATAAACCTGTATCCTCCCGTATCATCCTGTATAAACCTGTATCATCCTGTATAAACCTGTATGATACTGTATCATCCTGTATAAACCTGTATCATCCTGTATAAACCTGTATCATCCTGTATAAACCTGTATCCTCCCGTATCATCCTGTATAAACCTGTATCCTCCTGTATCATCCTGTATAAACCTGTATCATCCTGTATAAACCTGTATCATCCTGTATAAACCTGTATCCTCCTGTATCATCCTGTATAAACCTGTATCCTCCCGTATCATCCTGTATAAACCTGTATCATCCTGTATAAACCTGTATGATACTGTATCATCCTGTATAAACCTGTATCATCCTGTATAAACCTGTATCATCCTGTATAAACCTGTATCCTCCCGTATCATCCTGTATAAACCTGTATCCTCCTGTATCATCCTGTATAAACCTGTATCATCCTGTATCATCCTGTATAAACCTGTATCCTCCTGTATCATCCTGTATAAACCTGTATCCTCCTGTATCATCCTGTATAAACCTGTATCCTCCTGTATCATCCTGTATAAACCTGTGTCATCCTGTATAAACCTGTGTCCTCCTGTATCATCCTGTATAAACCTGTATCCTCCTGTATCCTCCTGTATAAACCTGTATCCTCCTGTATCATCCTGTATAAACCTGTATCCTCCTGTATCATCCTGTATAAACCTGTATCATCCTGTATAAACCTGTATCATCCTGTATCATCCTGTATAAACCTGTATCATCCTGTATCACCCTGTATAAACCTGTATCCTCCTGTATCATCCTGTATAAACCTGTATCCTCCTGTATCATCCTGTATAAACCTGTTCCTCCCGTATCATCCTGTGTAAACCTGTATCCTCCTGTATCATCCTGTATAAACCTGTATCCTCCTGTATCATCCTGTATAAAGCTGTATCCTCCTGTATCATCCTGTATAAACCTGTATCCTCCCATATCATCCTGTATAAACCTGTATCATCCTGTATAAACCTGTATCCTCCTGTATCATCCTGTATAAACCTGTATCCTCCTGTATCATCTGTATAAACCTGTACCCTCCTGTATCATCCTGTATAAACCTTTATCCTCCTGTATCATCCTGTATAAACCTGTATCATCCTGTATAAACATGTATCATCCTGTATAAACCTGTATCCTCCTGTATCATCCTGTATAAACCTGTATCCTCCCGTATCATCCTGTATAAACCTGTATCATCCTGTATAAACCTGTATGATCCTGTATCATCCTGTATAAACCTGTATCATCCTGTATAAACCTGTATCATCCTGTATTAACCTGTATCATCCTGTACAAACCTGTATCATCCTGTATAAACCTGTATCATCCTGTATAAACCTGTATCATCCTGTATAAACCTATATCATCCTGTATCATCCTGTATCATCCTGTATAAACCTGTATCATCCTGTATAAACCTGTATCATCCTGTATAAACCTGTATCCTCCTGTATCATCCTGTATAAACCTGTATCCTCCCGTATCATCCTGTATAAACCTGTATCCTCCTGTATCATCCTGTATAAACCTGTATCATCCTGTATAAACCTGTATCCTCCTGTATCATCCTGTATAAACCTGTATCCTCCTGTATCATCCTGTATAAACCTGTATCATCCTGTATAAACCTGCATCATCCTGTATAAACCTGTATCCTCCTGTATCATCCTGTATAAACCTGTATCATCCTGTATAAACCTGTATCCTCCTGTATCATCCTGTATAAACCTGTATCCTCCTGTATCATCCTGTATAAACCTGTATCATCCTGTATAAACCTGTATCATCCTGTATCATCCCCTGTATCATCCTGTATAAACCTGTATCCTCCTGTATCACCCTGTATAAACCTGTATCCTCCTGTATCATCCTGTATAAACCTGTATCCTCCTGTATCATCCTGTATAAACCTGTATCATCCTGTATCATCCTGTATAAACCTGTATCCTCCTGTATCATCCTGTATAAACCTGTATCCTCCTGTATCATCCTGTATAAACCTGTATCCTCCTGTATCATCCTGTATAAACCTGTATCCTCCTGTATCATCCTGTATCATCCTGTATCATCCTGTATCATCCTGTATAAAGCTGTATCTTCCTGTATAAACCTGTATCCTCCTGTATCATCTGTATAAACCTGTACCCTCCTGTATCATCCTGTATAAACCTTTATCCTCCTGTATCATCCTGTATAAACCTGTATCATCCTGTATAAACATGTATCATCCTGTATAAACCTGTATCCTCCTGTATCATCCTGTATAAACCTGTATCCTCCCGTATCATCCTGTATAAACCGGTATCATCCTGTATAAACCTGTATGATCCTGTATCATCCTGTATAAACCTGTATCATCCTGTATAAACCTGTATCATCCTGTATAAACCTGTATCATCCTGTATAAACCTGTATCATCCTGTATAAACCTGTATCATCCTGTATCATCCTGTATCATCCTGTATAAAGCTGTATCTTCCTGTATAAACCTGTATCCTCCTGTATCATCCTGTATAAACCTGTATCCTCCCGTATCATCCTGTATAAACCTGTATGATCCTGTATATCCTGTATAATCCTGTATCATCCTGTATAAACCTGTATCATCCTGTATAAACCTGTATCATCCTGTATAAACCTGTATCATCCTGTATAAACCTGTATCATCCTGTATAAACCTGTATCATCCTGTATAAACCTGTATCATCCTGTATAAACCTGTATCATCCTGTATAAACCTGTATCATCCTGTATTAACCTGTATCATCCTGTATAAACCTGTATCATCCTGTATAAACCTGTATCATCCTGTATAAACCTGTATCATCCTGTATCATCCTGTATAAACCTGTGTCATCCTGTATTAACCTGTATCATCCTGTATTATCCTGTATAAACCTGTATCATCCTGTATAAACCTGTATCATCCTGTATCATCCTGTATTAACCTGTATTATCCTGTATCATCCTGTATCATCCTGGATCATCCTGTATAAACCTGTTGCAACTTGCACATCTGCCGCCTCGCTTCGCATTCTTAGGAAACTATGCAGATTATTATTTTTTTATTTTTTAATGTATTATTTCTTACACTCTTACCCCAGGAATCTTAAGTCTTATAACATACAGCCGGGAGGAAATATTGGATATAAGAGAAACGTCAACTCACCAACATTACGACAAGGAATACGACTTTCCCGAAGCGGATCCTCTGTTTGGTCCACCACCCAGGACAGTGGATCGGATCACAGCAGGCGACCCAAAACAAACAGGATACGTTATCAGAGTCGGTACAGCCACCCGGTTTCTTCACGCATGGCGCCGACAGAAACAAACAGCTCTCTGGTAAGAAGAAGGGTGGCGGTGTATGCCTTATGATTAACGAGTCGTGGTGTGATCATAACAACATACAGGAACTTAAGTCATTTTTGTTCACCTGACCTAGAATTCCTTACTTGCCGACCACATTATCTACCAAGAGAATTGTCTTCGATTATAATCACAGTCGTGTATATCCCCCCCCCCAAGCAGACACCTCGACGGCCCTGAAAGAACTTCATTGGACTCTATGTAAACTGGAAACCACATATTCTGAGGCTGCATTTATTGTAGCTGGGGATTTTAGCCTTTCTGGGATCGATGTTCCGCTAGCGGAACACCTGGCTTACAGCCAGTGAAATTGCAGGGCGCCAAATTCAAACAACAGAAATCTCATAATTAAAATTCCTCAAATATACAAGTATTATACACCATTTTAAAGATAAACTTCTTGTTAATCCAACCACAGTGTCTGATTTCAAAAAGGATTTACGGCGAAAGCACACCATGCGATTATGTTAGGACAGCGCCTAGCCACAAAAAACATTTTCCAAGGAGAGGTGTCACAAAAGTCAGAAATAGCGATTCAATTAATCACTAACCTTTGATGATCTTCATCTGGTGGCACTCCCAGGACTCCATGTTACACAATAAATGTTTGTTTTGTTCGATAAAGTTAATCTTTATGTCCAAAAAACACCGTTTAAATTGGCGCGTTATGTTCAGTAATGCATTGTCTCAAACAAACATCCGGTGAAATTGCAGAGAGTCAAATCAAATTACAGAAATACTCATCATAAACATTGATGAAAGATACAAGTGTTATACATAGGCTTAAAGATAAACTTCTTGTTAATCCAGCCGCTGTGTCAGATTTCAAAAGGCTTTACGGCGAAAACACCATGCGATTATGTTTTTATTGATAAAGTTCAGCAATCCATATGCACAAAGCGTGGGCACAACATCCAGACGAAAAGTCTAAAAAGTTCCATTAAATTTCGTAGAAAGGTCAAACGATGTCTATAATCCTTAGGATCTATTTATCATAAATATTAAATATTATTAATTATTAAAAATTGGATGTAATAAATGTGTCACTAGTCACTTTAAACAATGTCACTTTATATAATGTTTACATACCCTACATTACTCATCTCATATGTATATACTGTACTCTATACTGTACTCTATACCATCTACTGCATCTTGCCTATGCCGTTCGGCTATCGCTCATCCATATATTTATATGTACATATTCTTATTCATTCCTTTACACTTGTGTGTGTATAAGGTAGTTGTTGTGACATTGTTGGATTACTTGTTAGATATTACTGCATGGTCGGAACTAGAAACACAAGCATTTTGCTACACTCACAATAACATCTGCTAACCATGTGTATGTGGCCAATAAAATTTGTTTCAATTTATATCATCCTGTATCTTTAAAAAATAAAAAAGATTAATTACATTTTTTTTTTAAATGTTTTACGTATTTATTTTTATTACAGAAAAATCAGTATACATACAAGTATACAAACAGACAATGATAACATATGCTAGGGGGTACAACAAATGACAGATTATACAAAGACCTTAAAAGATGCACACATATTGATTGTTTTATCAGCTTTCTTATTAGAAGAATGTATAATGGTCTTAATGTACTGGTCGAATTCCTTATAGAAAACACTGAAGAGTGGTTTTATATTAGTGAATTTATATTTATGAATATGACATTTTGCCAATTAGATTTATAAGGTAAATTAGTTTTTCTTTATCTTTATTATGGTTAAGGAAACTGAGCAGCACATTCTCCCATAAAAAACAAAAGTCATCAAGAATATTAAGAGTTATAAATCTGTGAATATCTTTCCATAATTGTTTTACATGTGTAGACAATGCCAAAATAAATGTGAAACTGTTTCTGGATGCTCAACACAAAAAGTACAATCAATGTTAATGTCTTTTTGGAGTTTCTTCAGGTAATGATTCGCAGGGTAATACTTATGGATCATTCTGAAAGAGACCTCTTTGACCTTGTTAACAAGCAAGTATTTGTGTGGTAATAACTAGACTTTTTCCCAACAGATATTAGTGACCAATGTATTCCAGTAACTTGTGACATAAGGAATGGATACGATATCCCTTTGAAATAAAGCACGTATAGATCTATTGTTCTGAGGGAGTGAGGAGAAACATATTTTCCCTATTGGAGAGTGAACTGGATTAAGCGAGGGTAGGTCAAGAAGGTGAGGTCTGGCTACACCTCTAAATAACATGAGCGGTCCAGATGGAATAGCATTAAAGACTACGGCGAACTCTCTAGGTGTTACAGGGATATTGTAACGAGATAAAAAATTCCTCATAATTGAGTAACAATCCTTCTGCAGTAAAACGTTGACTCACCAGCAGGATATGATTATTGAACCAGTTCTTAGAAAATAAAGACATGTTTCTATATAAAATGTCCTTATTCTTCCAAATGAAATACCTATGAGGGGGACAATTATGTTTATATATTAACGACCACGCTAAGAATACTTGTCTGTGAAAAGCTGATAGTTTTGCAGGAATTTAATCAATGTTATAGTTACAAAGGAACATAAAATTGAAGCCACCAAAACGGAACAAGATATAACGAGGGATGAAATTCCAAATTGAAGTTGGATTCTTTAAAAAATGTTTAGGCCAATTTATCTTAAAAGTTTTATTTATTCAAAGTAGGAAAATCGAAGAAAAAAATTGAGACCACCATATTCATGTGAGTTCATAACGACAGATTTCCTAATATAATGTGGAAGATTTTTCCAGATAAAGTTGAAAAGCACCTGGTCAACCGCTTTACCTATTTTGTTGTCAAGATATAGGGACTGGGCTGCTTAAGTAAGTCTGGAGATACCTTCCGCTTTAGAAAGAAATACTCAGCCTTTCAAGGATAAATCCCTCTGCAACCAATGGTTCAACTTCTTTTAGTTTTTTTCAATAATAGGTATAACATGTTATGAGCATCTGTCCTGTTGATCCTTAGATATGGTAATCCCAAGGTATGTTACTTTTTCCTTGACTGGGATATTGCATATAGAGGGTATCACACAGTCTTTAACAGCAAACAATTCACACTTATTAAGGTTTAGGCGAATACCAGATGCTTTGGAAAATATATTTATCACATCGACTACTCTAGGAATCTGGTCAGCATCTTTCAAAAAGAGGGTTGTGTCATCTGCAAGTTGACTTATGACAATATCTCTTTCACTAGTCACTTTAAACAATGCCACTTTTTATAATGTTTACATACCCTACATTACTTATCTCATATGTATATACTGTACTCTATACTGTACTCTATACCATCTACTGCATCTTGCCTATGCCATTCGGCTATTGCTCATCCCCATATTTATATGTACATATTCTTATTCATTCCTTTACACTTGTGTGTGTATAAGGTAGTTGTTGTGAAATTGTTAGATTACTTGTTAGATATTACTGCATGGTCAGAACTAGAAGCACAAGCACAAGCATTTCTGCAAGTTGACTGATGATACTATCTCTGTCCGAAATAGAGATCTCCTTTATATCACTAGATTTAACAAAAATTGTAAGAAGTTGGGATGCAAGCAGGAAGAGATAAGGCGAAATTGGGCAACCTTGCCTAATTCCTCTTTTCAAATCAAATCTAGGAGAAGGTCCATGCTTTAATTGAATTGAACTGTTCCCATTCATATAAAGAGTTTTATTAGTACTACAAAATAATTCCCCAAAACCAAATTTCTCAAGGGAGAGAAATAGAAACTCATGTTCCACTGTATCGAATGCTTCACAAAAGTCTAATAAGACAATAAAACTATCTTGGAAGATTAAATCAGAATAGTCAATAAGGTCTAACACCAGTCGGATATTATTAGATATATGTCTATTCCTCATGAAGCCAGATTGGGTCTCTTCTATAATCGAGTCCAATACTGCCTTCATTCTTTTTGCAAATATAGAGGCTAATATTTTGTAAAGTCGTTATTTGAGCGGACAGATTGGACGCCAATTATCGAGTAGAAGCAAGTCTTTCTTGGGCTTAGGGATTAATGTAATCAGAGTCAAACTGGGATGGAGAGCATTATTTACTTTCAGAAAAGACCTCCAACAGAAAATGGGGCCAAATGTTGAGAAAAAGTTTCGTAGAACTCAACAGATATACCATCAGTCCCAGGAGACTTATTATTTTGAAGGTGTTCAATACAATAAATGATCTCTTCAACTATAATAGGGTCATCACACTGTTCCCTCACAGCCTCCCCAATTGATTTCACATCCCCCAGAGAGTCAAAAAAAGAGGAAACCTCACGATACTTAGAACTATATAAATTCCTTTAGAAGTTGCAACTAAAGTTAGAGATTAATTTGGGATCATCTGTTATGAGACCGTTAATATTTCATTGTTGAATTGTATTATTTTTAGAGTGGTATTTTTCTAACCTGAAAAAATAAGATGGATTTTGTTCACCCTCCTCTAGCCACTTCATCCTAGATCTGACAAAGGCTCCCTCTGCTTTCAGTTCATATATATCATCCAACTTGTTTTCTAGCTCAAACAGAACAGATTTGTCCTCCTCTGAGAGACTTTCAACAGGCTTTTGAACAAGACAGGTGATCTTTGTAATTACACTTTCTTCTTCAGCTCTCCTTGTCTTGGCAAGAATACTCCCATATTTTCTTAAATATTTTCCAACCTCATATTTAAAAAGCTCCCAGTTATTACTGTATGTATTGTCATTCATAGCTTTGTTCCAAAAGTGTGTAATTAAATTGTTTATGTCCATCTTGACCAACTCATGTTTTAATACAGAGCTATTAAGCTTCCAGTAGGATGCTCTGCCAAGGCCATTATCAGAGAGAAACCGTTTAATATCAATATAAATAGCTCTATGATCAGTAAGGGGAGCAGCCAGGTTGTTAACAGAAATACCCTGTTTATCAAAACATTTAGACACCAACCAAAAAATCAATATGTGATTGTCTGGATTATTACTCCATGTGAAAGACTTGTCATTAGGAAACTTTACTCTCCAAATATCTATAATATCAAACCTTTCCATAAACTGCCTCAAACTTGTATTCATAGAAGTGGACTGTACCGGAGGTAATCTATCAATTAAATTATACAGAGACATATTAAAATCACCACCTATTATCCAGTAAAGCATTCGGGAACTTGTTTAGCCAATGGAGAATACGCTTTTCTAAAGATTCAAGTAAGTGATCATTTTTTAAAGTTTGGAATTGTAACTATAAATGTTGGTAATAATAATTATGATGTTGTTACATTTGATGACAAGACAAAGAAAGTGACCAGAAGGGTCCCAGTCGGAGTGCAAAGTACTTCCTTTGAAATGAATCTTTAGAGTGGTAACTCCAGCAGAGCGTTCAGAACCATGAGCGAGACATACCCTTGTCTGAGATGACATACAGCACTATGTATACACATACAGCAGACCTACCCCACTGAGATCTCCAGAAGTTGACGTCGCAACTAAATGAGACTCTTGAAAAAAAACATACATTTGTTTTAAGCTGTTTAGCAAATATTAATTATGCTTTGCACTTTCCATTATTTCTTAACCCCCCTAGCATTGAGTGACACAATAGACACAAACGACAAAGTGGAATATAGAACAAAGTACTATGAGCTAAAAAACAATCGCAAATCGAAAAAGAATATAAGGAAACCAGCGTTGCTCACCATATAGATATAAATTATTGAGTGAGAATAGTTTAGCATAACAAAGCTAACTGCCAGAACAAGAAACAACAAAGATCTTGCTCACTGCCTATACTGCAGGTAAACATATCAGAAGTGAGAGAACAATTAAAATAGCAAATATCCATTACTCCGGTAATCCTGTGTAGTTAGAATAAAGGTTAAATCACCTTAGAGCCAGGAGTGAGATCTGCTCACATCAGAGGTAGCTATCTAGGTAGCCTATGTTGACCACCAAGCACAGCTTATGACAGTTCTCAAGGAGGAAGGTTGAATTTGGATCCGTTGATGAAAGCGCGCCCTCCGATGAAGTAAGCCGCTTTCCCTTCTTTTCGTGCTTTTTCCACAGCTGGCCACAGTTTTTCTCTCTCTTTTCTCTGTCTGCTTTCGAGAGGTCTTCAGCAAATCGTAGATTGTTATCGTGTAGGAAAGTAGATTTCTTGGCTGCTTTCCAAATGGCATCCCTGTAGATTCGTGATGTGAACTGGAGAATGACACTTCTAGGCTTGGAGTCACCCTGCCTTCTGGTGCCCGAGGTGATGTACAGTGTCGACAACATCTGCTAGCTTAGCCTTCTCCACAGGTAGGATAGCTTGGCAGACTTTGATGGTCTCTTGCTGCACGTTCTCCCCATCTGCCTCGGGAACTCCATACAGTCTCAGATTCCACCGTCTGCTTTCGAGTTCCGCGATTCTTCTTTGGCACAAGTCCGTCTTTCCCTCCTGCTTTTCGATGTGGGCTACCTTCTTCTTAACATCCTTGATTTCCATGCATGCAAAGTCAACAGTTTTTTTTTTTTTTTAGCCCTCGATTTTCATTGCGTTGTCGCCAACCATTTTCTCTAAGGCGTCGGACCTTGCATTGATGAGCCTGGAAAGAGTGGCGATAACATCATTATTGGCAGCGCCACTTAGGCCCAGTTCAAACATGCCTTTCTTGGAAGCTGGAGGTTTGCTTGGGGTTATAGGCAGAGAAGGAAAATCCTCGTGTGACACGGTAAGTGTCATAGAGTCTGTCAGACCGGTATAGTTGTGGCAGGTTGTCAATCAAAGTGTTTTGCTTCCTGTGTAACGACATTGGATGATGCCTGAGCATTTCTAGCTGAGGAGTTATCCATAAGATTTCTCTTTCTGTCGGCGCGCTGTGACATTTTGGAAAATATAAACTTAACTCATCAATAACATGGTGTTTTTAGCAAGCAAAGTATGAGTTTGGTAGTTCAAAATAATACACTTTTCACAATCGTTTTCAGAAGTTGGTATGCAGAGCTCGGTAGGAAGCGTGCGTTCAAGCTGCCATCTTGGAGCCTCCTGTATCATCCAGTATCATCCTGTATCATCCTGTATCATCCTGTATTAACCTGTTTCATCCTGTATTAACCTGTATCATCCTGTATCATCCTGTATCATCCTGTATTAACCTGTATCGTCCTGTATCATACTGTATAAACCGGTATCATCCTGTATCATCCTGTATTAACCTGTATTAATCTGTTTCATCCTGTATTAACCTGTATCATCCTGTATCATCCTGTATCATCTTGTATGAACCTGTTTCATCCTGTATCATCATGTATCGTCCTGTATTATCCTGTGTAAACATGTATCATCCTGTATCATCCTGTATCATCCTGTATGAGCCTGTATGATCCTGTATAAACCTGTATCATCCTGTATAAACCTGTATCATCCTGTATCAATTGTATCATCCTGTATCATCCTGTATCAATTGTATCATCCTGTATCATCCTGTATCAATTGTATCATCCTGTATCAATTGTATCATCCTATATAACCCTGTATCATCATGTATCAATTGTATCATCCTGTATCATCCTGTATAAACCTGTATCATCCTGTATAAACCTGTATCATCCTGTATAAACCTGTATCATCCTGTATTAACCTGTATCGTCCTGTATCATCCTGTATAAACCTGTATCATCCTGTATTAACCTGTTTCATCCTGTATTAACCTGTATCATCCTGTATCATCCTGTATCATCCTGTATTAACCTGTATTAACCGGTTTCATCCTGTATTAACCTGTATCATCCTGTATAAATCTGTATCATCCTGTATCATCCTGTATCATCCTGTATAAACCTGTATCATCCTGTATCATCCTGTATCATCCTATATCATCTTGTATGAACCTGTTTCATCCTGTATCGTCCTGTATTATCCTGTGTAAACATGTATCATACTGTATAAACCTGTATCATCCTGTATTAACCTGTATCATCCTGTATCATCCTGTATCATCCTGTATCAATTGTATCATCCTGTATCATCCTGTATTAACCTGTATCATCCTGTATTAACCTGTATCATCCTGTATTAACCTGTATCATCCTGTATCATCCTGTATCAATTGCATCATCCTGTATCATCCTGTATCATCCTGTATAAACCTGTATCATCCTGTATCATCCTGTATCAATTGCATCATCCTGTATCATCCTGTATCAATTGCATCATCCTGTATCATCCTGTATCAATTGTATCATCCTGTATCATCCTGTATCAATTGTATCATCCTGTATCAATTGTATCATCCTATATAACCCTGTATCATCATGTATCAATTGTATCATCCTGTATCATCCTTTATCAAATGTAGCATCCTGTATAAACCTGTAGTCTCCTGTAGCATCCTTTATCATCCTGTATAAAACTGTAGCATCCTGTATAAACCTGTATCATACTGTATCACCCTGTATCAATTGTATCATCCTGTATAAACCAGCATCATCCTGTATAAACCTGTAGCCTCCTGTAGCATCCTGCATCAATTGTATCTTCCTTTATCAACTAGTATCATCCTGCAGCAATTGTATCAATTGTATCATCCTGTATCATCCGGGTATCATCCTGTATCATCCTGTATAAACCTGTATCATCCTATATAAACCTGTATCATCCTGTATCATCCTGTATCAAACTAAAGAAGTCTTACCAGGGAAGCCTTGCTATTGCTATGGTTAGGATAAGGAGATTTATCTGGTCATGTCATATGGTCATATGTTTAAAATAGTATATTTCATGTGATCATGTGTTTAAAAATTGTACACTGAACAATTACAAAGCAAGAGACAGAATTCACCTGAATGAATGGATGAGTTGTCAGTGTGCAACCCATTCTTTTACGGGATTAATTGACACATGAAATAAACACGACAGTAATTGCCGGTGATTAATTATTCTGGTGTTCTGTGCGATGCCCTCCGCATAAATACTTAACAATACATCAATTCATAATAGTAGACAAGGCTATCCAATCAATAATAATAACCACGAGGCAAAGTATTTTGTTCTAAGCTTAGCAAGTCATCTATCAACATGTGGACAGGACAGGACAAGACACACACACACAATCAAGTCATCTATAGACATGTGGACAGGACACACACACATACACACACACACACACACACACACACACACACACACACACACACACACACACACACACACACACACACACACACACACACACACAATCACACAATCAAGTCATCTATAGACATGTGGACAGGACACACACACATACACACACACACACACACACACACACACACACACACACACACACACACACACACACACACACACACACACACACACACACACACACACAATCAAGTCATCTATAGACATGTGGCAATTCTTCATCTGCTGTCCGTATGGATGAAGGAGAAAGGGTAATTATTATTTTTTTTTACATCCAGACTCCACTTCATTGGCTTGCATCCCAAATAGCATCCTGTTATATTTATAGTGCACTACTTTTAACCATATCCCATAGTGCACCGTGTAGGGATTAGGGGACCATTTGGGATTCTGGCAGTGCATTGTTCTGTGAGGTCAAGTCCATTTTCTTAGTCAACATTTACTGAAATCATTTTGAACCATTTTGACCAGAGATTCAACATAGTGTGTGAAGAAGAAGAAGAAGAAGACAAACACTTCTTCACACTTTCTAATATACTGACTGATTCTAAATGGAAAAGTGTTTGAAAAATAATGTTGTGGAACGGAGGAATATAGACGGACAAAGAGATAGACAGAGAGAAAGATGGAGGGATGTATGTAGCTAGAGGGAGAGAGAAGTAGAGAGAGAGAAAGGTAGAGAGGTAGAGAGAGAGAGAGAGAGTTGCTTTGAATTGAATTGAGTAAGAGAGAAAGAGAGGTAGAGAGCGAGAGAGAGGTAGAGAGAAAGAGAAAGAGAGGAAGAGGTAGAGAGGTAGAGAGAGAGAGATAGAGGTAGAGCGGTAGAGAGAAAGAGAGAGAGAGGAAGAGGTAGAGAGAGGTAGAGAGATATAGAGATGTAGAGAGGTAGAGAGCCAGAGATAAAGGTAGAAAGATTGAGAGATATAGAGGTAGACTAGAGGTAGAGAGATAGAGAGATAAAGGTAGAGAGGTGATAAGGATAGCTGGGGCTACGGACGGAGGGATAGCTGGGACTACGGACTGAGGGATAGCTGGAGCTACGGACGGAGGGATAGCTGGGGCTACGGACGGAAGGATAGCTGGGGCTACGGACGGAGGGATAGCTGGAGCTACGGACGGAGGGATAGCTGGAACTACGGACGGAGGGATAGTTGGGACTACGGACGGAGGGATAGCTGGAGCTACGGACGGAGGGATAGTTGGGGCTACGGACGGAGGGAGAGCTGGAGCTACGGACGGAGGGATAGCTGGGGCTACGGACGGAGGGAGAGCTGGGGCTACGGACGGAGGGATAGCTGGGGCTACGGACGGAGGGATAGCTGGAGCTACGGACGGAGGGATAGCTGGAGCTACGGACGAAGGGATAGCTGGGGCTACGGACGGAGGGATAGCTGGAGCTACGGACGGAGGGATAGCTGGGGCTACGGACGGAGGGATAGCTGGAGCTACGGACGGAGGGATAGTGAGAGGCTGAAAATGAAGTGATGGAAGAGAAAAGAAAGTGAGGAGAGACGAAATGAAGTGCAACCACAGACACCACACAACACACACAACCACAGACACCACACAACACACACAACCACAGACACCACACAACACACACAACCACAGACACCACACAACACACACAACCACAGACACCACACAACAGACACAAGCATCTAACCAATGAGTTTGTCTGTGTGTGATTCTGTACGCGTGTGTCTGAATGAATGTGTGTTTGTGTCTGAACGTGTGTGTGTGTGTGTGCGTGTCTGTGTTTTTAAATGTGTGTGTATGTGTGTGTGTGGGGTCAGACACGAGGGGGTGAGTGATAGTGGTAGACACACACACACACACACACACACACACACACACACACACACACACACACACACACACACACACACACACACACACAGATACACACACATTTAAACACAAACACACACACACACACACACACACACACACACATTTAAACACAAACACACACACACACACACACACACACACACACACACACACACACACACACATTTAAACACAGACACACTCACATACACACACACACATAAGTGTACCTCGCTCTTTGTTTCACTTGGTCCTGGTCCAAATAGTGGTCTCCAACCCCGCCCCAGGTAACCAGGCTCACTGCAACTGGGTCTGTTTGTGTGTCCCTGGGTCTGTCTGTGTATCCCTGGGACTGTCTGTGTGTCCCTGAGTCTGTATGTGTGTCCCTGGGTCTGTCTGTGTGTCCCTGGGTCTGTCTGTGTGTCCCTGGGTCTGTCTGTGTGTCCCTGAGTCTCTCTGTGTGTCCCTGGGTCTGTCTGTGTGTCCCTGGGTCTGTCTGTGTGTCCCTAAGTCTGTCTGTGTGTCCCTGGGTCTGTCTGTGTGTCCCTGAGTCTGTCTGTGTGTCCCTGAGTCTGTCTGTGAGTCCCTGGGTCTGTCTGTGTGTCCCTGGGTCTCTCTGTGTTTGTGTGTGTGTGTCTGTGAGTGTGTGTCCCATGGTCTGTCTGTCCCATTGTCTGTCTGTTTTTTTCCCTGGGTCTGTGTGTGTGTCCTTGGGTCTCTCTCTCTCTCTGTGTGTGTGTGTGTGTGTGTGTGTGTGTGTGTGTGTGTGTGTGTGTGTGTGTGTGTGTGTGTGTGTGTGTGTGTGTGTGTGTGTGTGTGTGTGCCGTGTGTGTGTGAGTTAGCCCTCTCCTCTACTGTAGTTAGAGCCAGCTGTGTTTCTGACAACTGGCTTCACTCTGCTGGAGAATAAAGGGGCTTTTGTGTAGCGAGGACCCCGACACACACACCCCGACCCAGCCTACCATTCTTATCAGGCAAACGCCACGGACACCCCAGAGTTCAGGCAGCACACACCGGTCGTCACGTAGATGGGGGTTCTAGAATACTGGGACGATGCACAGGGAGGGAGAGGAGATGGGGGTTCTAGAACACTGGCACGAGGCACAGGGAGGGAGAGGAGATGGGGGTTCTAGAATACTGGCACGAGGCACGGAGAGGGAGAGGAGATGGGGGTTCTAGAATACTGGCACGAGGCACAGGGAGGGAGAAGAGATGGGGGTTCTAGAATACTGGCACGAGGCACAGGGTGGGAGAGGAGATGGGGGTTCTAGAATACTGGCATGAGGCAAAGGGAGGGAGAAGAGATGGGGGTTCTAGAGTACTGGCATGAGGCACAGGGAGAGAGAGAAGATGGGGGTTCTAGAATACTGGCACGATGCACAGGGAGGGAGAGGAGATGGGGGTTCTAGAATACTGGAACGAGGCACGGAGAGGGAGAGGAGATGGGGTTTCTAGATGGGGGTTCTAGAATACTGGCACGAGGCACGGAGAGGGAGAGGAGATGCACGGAGAGGGAGAGGAGATGGGGGTTCTAGATGGGGGTTCTAGAATACTGGCACGAGGCACGGAGAGGGAGAGGAGATGGGGGTTCTAGAATAGTGGCACGAGGCACAGGGAGGGAGAAGAGATGGGGGTTCTAGAATACTGGCACGAGGCACAGGGTGGGAGAGGAGATGGGGGTTCTAGAATACTGGCATGAGGCACAGGGAGGGAGAAGAGATGGGGGTTCTAGAGTACTGGCATGAGGCACAGGGAGGGAGAGGAGATGGGGGTTCTAGAATACTGGCACGATGCACAGGGAGGGAGAGGAGATGGGGGTTCTAGAATACTGGAACGAGGCACGGAGAGGGAGAGGAGATGGGGGTTCTAGAATACTGGCACGAGGCACAGGGAGGGAGAGGAGATGGGGGTTCTAGAATACTGGCAAGATGCACAGGGAGGGAGAGTAGATGGGGGTTCTAGAATACTGGGACGAGAAACAGGGAGGGAGAGGAGATGGGGGTTCTAGAATACTGGCACGAACCACAGGGAGGGAGAGGAGATGGGGGTTCTAGAATACTGGCACGATGCACAGGGAGGGAGAGGAGATGGGGGTTCTAGAATACTGGCACGATGCACAGGGAGGGAGAAGAGATGGGGGTTCTAGAATACTGGGACGATGCACAGGGAGGGGAGATGGGGGATCTAGAATACTGGCACGATGCACAGGGAGGGAGAGGAGATGGGGGTTCTAGAATACTGGCACGATGCACAGGGAGGGAGAGGAGATGGGGGTTCTAGAATACTGGAACGAGGCACGGAGAGGGAGAGGAGATGGGGGTTCTAGAATACTGGCACGAGGCACAGGGAGGGAGAGGAGATGGGGGTTCTAGAATACTGGCATGATGCACAGGGAGGGAGAGGAGATGTGGGTTCTAGAATACTGGGACGAGAAACAGGGAGGGAGAGGAGATGGGGGTTCTAGAATACTGGCACAAACCACAGGGAGGGAGAGGAGATGGGGGTTCTAGAATACTGGCACGATGCACAGGGAGGGAGATGGGGGTTCTAGAATACTGGCACGATGCACAGGGAGGGAGATGGGGGTTCTAGAATACTGGCACGATGCACAGGGAGGGAGAAGAGATGGAGGTTCTAGAATACTGGGACGATGCACAGGGAGGGAGAGGAGATGGGGGTTCTAGAATACTGGCACGATGCACAGGGAGGGAGAGGAGATGGGAGTTCTAGAATACTGGCACGATGCACAGGGAGGGAGAGGAGATGGGGGTTCTAGAATACTGGCACAAGGCACAGGGAGGGAGAGGAGATGGGGGTTCTAGAATACTGGCACGAGGCACAGGGAGGGAGAGGAGATGGGGGTTCTAGAATCCTGGCACGAGGCACAGGGAGGGAGAGGAGATGGGGGTTCTAGAATACTGGGACGATGCACAGGGAGGGAGAGGAGATGGGGGTTCTAGAATACTGGCACGAGGCACGGAGAGGGAGAGGAGATGGGGGTTCTAGAATACTGGCACGATGCACAGTTAGGGAGAGGAGATGGGGGTTCTAGAATACTGGGACGAGGAACAGGGAGGGAGAGGAGATGTTGGTTCTAGAATACTGGCACGAACCACAGGGAGAGAGAGGAGATGGGGGTTCTAGAATACTGGCACGATGCACAGGGAGGGAGACGAGATGGGGGTTCTAGAATACTGGCATGAGGCACAGGGAGGGAGAAGAGATGGGGGTTCTAGAATACTGGCACGATGCACAGGGAGGGAGAGGAGATGGGGTTTCTAGAATACTGGCACGATGCACAGGGAGGGAGAAGGGGGTTCTAGAATACTGGGACGAGGCACAGGGAGGGAGAAGAGATGGGGGTTCTAGAATACTGGCACGAACCACAGGGAGGGAGAGGGGATGGGGGTTCTAGAATACTGGCACGATGCACAGGGAGGGAGAGGAGATGGGGGTTCTAGAATACTGGCATGAGGCACAGGGAGGGAGAAGGGGGGTTCTAGAATACTGGCACGATGCACAGGGAGGGAGAGGTGATGGGGGTTCTAGAATACTGGCACGATGCACAGGGAGGGAGATGGGGGTTCTAGAATACTGGCATGATGCACAGGGAGGGAGAAGAAATGGGGGTTCTAGAATACTGGGACGATGCACAGGGAGGGAGAGGAGATGGGGGTTCTAGAATACTGGCACGATGCACAGGGAGGGAGAGGAGATGGGAGTTCTAGAATACTGGCACGATGCACAGGGAGGGAGAAGAGATGGGGGTTCTAGAATACTGGCACGATGCACAGGGAGGGAGAGGAGATCGGGGTTCTAGAATACTGGCACGATGTACAGGGAGGGAGAAGAGATGGGGGTTCTAGAATACTGGCACGATGCACAGGGAGGGAGAAGATATGGGGGTTCTAGAATACTGGGACGATGCACAGGGAGGGAGAAGAGATGGGTGTTCTAGAATACTGGCACGATGAACAGGGAGGGAGAGGAGATGGGGATTCTAGAATACTGGCACGAGGCACGGAGAGCGAGAGGAGATGGGGGTTCTAGAATACTGGCACGAGGCACAGGGAGGGAGAAGAGATGGGGGTTCTAGAATACTGGCACGATGAACAGGGAGAGAGAGGAGATGGGGATTCTAGAATACTGGCAAGAGGCACTTTGAGCGAGAGGCGATGGGGGTTCTAGAATACTGGCACGAGGCACAGGGAGGGAGAAGAGATGGGGGTTCTAGAATACTGGCACGAGGCACAGGGAGGGAGAGGAGATGGGGGTACTAGAATACTGGCACGAGGCACAGGGAGGGAGAGGAGATGGGGGTTCTAGAATACTGGCATGAGGCACAGGGAGGGAGAAGAGATGGGGGTTCTAGAATACTGGCATGAGGCAGAGGGAGGGAGAGGAGATGGGGGTTCTAGAATACTGGCACGATGCACAGGGAGGGAGAGGAGATGGGGGTTCTAGAATACTGGCACGAGGTTACGGAGAGGGAGAGGAGATGGGGGTTCTAGAATACTGGCACGATGCACAGTTAGGGAGAGGAGATGGGGGTTCTAGAATACTGGGACGAGTAACAGGGAGGGAGAGGAGATGGGGGTTCTAGAATACTGGCACGAACCACAGGGAGGGAGAGGAGATGGGGGTTCTAGAATACTGGCACGATGCACAGGGAGGGAGAGGAGATGGGGGTTCTAGAATACTGGCATGAGGCACAGGGAGGGAGAAGGGGGTTCTAGAATACTGGCACGATGCACAGGGAGGGAGAGGAGATGGGGGTTCTAGAATACTGGCACGATGCACAGGGAGGGAGAAGGGGGTTCTAGAATACTGGCACGATGCACAGGGAGGGAGAAGAGATGGGGGTTCTAGAATACTGGCACGATGCACAGGGAGGGAGAGGAGATGGGGGTTCTAGAATACTGGCACGAGGCACAGGGAGGGAGAAGAGATGGGGGTTCTAGAATACTGGCATGATGCACAGGGAGGGAGAAGAGATGGGGTTCTAGAATACTGGCACGAGGCACAGGGAGGGAGAAGAGATGGGGGTTCTAGAATACTGGCACGATGCACAGGGAGGGAGAAGATATGGGG
This sequence comes from Salmo salar, assembly GCF_905237065.1. Lineage (NCBI taxonomy): Eukaryota > Metazoa > Chordata > Actinopteri > Salmoniformes > Salmonidae > Salmo > Salmo salar. The sequence goes on from NC_059448.1 coordinate 4,587,829, forward strand.
GTTCTAGAATACTGGGATGATGCACAGGGAGGGAGAAGAGATGGGTGTTCTAGAATACTGGCACGATGAACAGGGAGGGAGAGGAGATGGGGATTCTAGAATACTGGCACGAGGCACGGAGAGCGAGAGGAGATGGGGGTTCTGGAATAATGGCACGATGCACAGGGAGGGAGAAGAGATGGGGGTTCTAGAATACTGGCACGAGGCACAGGGAGGGAGAGGAGATGGGGGTTCTAGAATACTGGCACGAGGCACAGGGAGGGAGAGGAGATGGGGGTTCTAGAATCCTGGCACGAGGCACAGGGAGGGAGAGGAGATGGGGAATCTAGAATACTGGGACGATGCACAGGGAGGGAGAGGAGATGGGGGTTCTAGAATACTGGCACGAGGCACGGAGAGGGAGAGGAGATGGGGGTTCTAGAATACTGGCACGATGCACAGTTAGGGAGAGGAGATGGGGGTTCTAGAATACTGGGACGAGGAACAGGGAGGGAGAGGAGATGTTGGTTCTAGAATACTGGCACGAACCACAGGGAGAGAGAGGAGATGGGGGTTCTAGAATACTGGCACGATGCACAGGGAGGGAGACGAGATGGGGGTTCTAGAATACTGGCATGAGGCACAGGGAGGGAGAAGAGATGGGGGTTCTAGAATACTGGCACGATGCACAGGGAGGGAGAGGAGATGGGGGTTCTAGAATACTGGCACGATGCACAGGGAGGGAGAAGGGGGTTCTAGAATACTGGGACGAGGCACAGGGAGGGAGAAGAGATGGGGGTTCTAGAATACTGGCACGAACCACAGGGAGGGAGAGGGGATGGGGGTTCTAGAATACTGGCACGATGCACAGGGAGGGAGAGGAGATGGGGGTTCTAGAATACTGGCATGAGGCACAGGGAGGGAGAAGGGGGTTCTAGAATACTGGCACGATGCACAGGGAGGGAGAGGAGATGGGGGTTCTAGAATACTGGCACGATGCACAGGGAGGGAGATGGGGGTTCTAGAATACTGGCATGATGCACAGGGAGGGAGAAGAAATGGGGGTTCTAGAATACTGGGACGATGCACAGGGAGGGAGAGGAGATGGGGGTTCTAGAATACTGGCACGATGCACAGGTAGGGAGAGGAGATGGGAGTTCTAGAATACTGGCACGATGCACAGGGAGGGA
>NC_059448.1:4593997-4673997 GCF_905237065.1 Salmo salar
GGACAACAAAAAACAGCAGTGTCTGCCTTACATCAATAAATATAATTGTAATTTAAAACAGAGATTCAACAAGAGTGCATAGTCCAGCTGCATATATCAAACATTGCAATGCCTTAAACAAAACAGGACCACTTGAGACTGGTTACATGATTAAAAAATAAAAAAATAAAAATGTTTTAATCAGATTTTCATGTTCTTCTTTTCAGAAGATTAGTCTATCGAACATGATCTGCAGTGAGCACTGATGGGCTTGCTGTGACAATGTCAGCCGCTGTGGAGAACAGCCTCTCGCTTGGGACAGAAGTACCAGGCACAGCCAGGTAGCACCTTGCTAACACGGCTACACGAGGATATATTAACTCTTCGGTCTTCCACCATGTAAGTGGATCAGCATCCAGGGGAATACAGTCCACTTCCCTGTATGACGTCACCTCCTCTTCTACGACCTTTGACCTTTCGACTTGGTTCCCTGCTCCTGGGTCGTGAACAACTCCCCTAAAAAAGCTCATCCATGTCAGATTTATTTTCTGGAGGAGAACCCCTGTCGTCTGTCGTCTCTGGAGAAGGGGTTGGCTCCTGTGGCATCTGTGGCTTGACCCTGCAGAATTAAATCAGATAAAAAAATTACTATCGCTGAAGTGGCTTTAAAAATATGATTTGTTGTTGGAAATATAGATCAGGCACTATTATGAGAATTACAATTATTACTTTATAATTAATTGTTAAATCACTAATTAATAAAAAATAATAAATGTCACATTAACAAAATAAATAGAATACCTGTGGTATATTGGTCACAATCTCTGCTTTGAGTTCGTTGTAGGCTCTCAGACGAGCTGCAGCATCCAGGTGCAAAAGGGACTTGAACCCGGGAGTCCAAAGCGGTGCTCTTGTGTAAGAAGTCTTGGACACCAGGGCCAGCATATCTAGGCTCCAAGTTAACTCTGATTAGCAGTCTTGACATCCTTTTACTGCGGGTTCATCTTCATCAGATGCCACCATTGATTTCAGGATCATTGTTTTCATAGGCGGGACCATGGAAACTGACGGAATGCTCTCAGTGCATATCAGTGTTGTGACTGTTTGCACACTTTGATAACTTCCTCTGCTAGTCTCATGTCATTTTCACAATATCTTTGCCATTCTTCCTCACAGCTTGACTCAGTCAGTGTAGAATACACCGCAACTTTCTGTTCAAGGTATCTCTCAAGCATGTCATGGCTTGAATTCCATCTAGTAGGGACATCTTGGATTAGTTTGTGGTTTGGCAGCTCCAGCATCTCCTGTTCTGTCTTGAAAACGAGCGCAGCAGTTGTGTTTTTAATGAAAGAAAGATACCATCTTCTTGATCTTTGCTAGGAGGTCGAGAGATTGGATTCACTGACTTTTTGAGATGCTAGATTAATAACAACGTGAGCAAAGCATCCTATCTGTGGCCCCAAATCCAGCTAGTGCAACTGCATTTACAATATTTCTAGCGTTGTCAGTGGTCACGGGAAATTGTTATATTATCCGTCTCCAACTTCCACACGGCAACTACTTCCCTTAGGTCTTCCCCCAAGTTTACACTGGTTTGACGACACTCAAGGGGACGTGTTTGAAAGACAGGGTTTTTTATCTCCCACTCTGCGGTAATGAAATGAGCCGTTACAGTAAAGAAGCTCTAGACGTTGTTAGGAGCAACAGACCGCGTTTCTGACAACTCGCTCTCAAGTATTTTTAAAAACAATTTTTGTATAAGGCAGGTAATAATGTCCGGGCAAAATGTGAACGGGAAACATGTTTCTGAAACCCCTCATTCTTTACCACAGAGAAGGGTCTCATATTTGCCGCTATGAATTTTGCTATCGCTGCGTTGATTTCTTTAGCCCTACGGGAGTGAGCCGCATGTTGTTGCCTGAAGGCTGTGAAGAGAAGTGGTTGCCGATTGGTCGCCGCTGAATTTTTTCGCCTAGTCCCACCGGCTGGCACTTTGGGATGATGTCGGCGCAAATAAGTAGTCATTAATTTATACGCCATTGGTTTATGCAATAATCTTTTTTTTTTTTTTTTTTACAATGAAATATATATATATATATACATATTTTCCTAGCTATAATATTTGATTAATGTATTGTTCTGTTCGCGGTGCATTACCGAACCGTGGGGGTTCTAGAATACTGGCACGATGCACAAGGAGGGAAAGGAGATGGGGGTTCTAGAATACTGGCACGAGGCACAGGGAGGGAGAGGAGATGGGGGTTCTAGAATACTGGCACGATGAACAGGGAGGGAGAGGAGATGGGGGTTCTAGAATACTGGGACGATGCACAGGGAGGGAGAAGAGATGGGGGTTCTAGAATACTGGCACGATGCACAGGGAGGGAGAAGAGATGGGGGTTCTAGAATACTGGGACGATGCACAGGGAGGGAGAAGAGATGGGGGTTCTAGAATACTGGCACGAGGCAGTATTCTAGAACCCCCATTCAATACGAATACAGGTTCCGTTTCATCCCTACTGTGTACCAGGCTATCTGGCCGGTGGGACTCAGTCATATGTTCCAAATGAAGCCCTATTCCCTACGTAGTGCACTACCTTTGAGCACTGTGTAGGGAATAGGGTGTCATTTGAGATGAAGCCTCAGTCATGCGTGTCAAAACATGATCAGTGAGAGAAGTAATACCAATTTAGAAATCTGCCTGTAATGTGTCAGGATGTAAGACCGAGGTGTCCGCTCATCTCTCTCTCTCTCTCTCTCTCTCTCTCTCTCTCTCTCTCTCTCTCTCTCTCTCTTGCTCTCTCTCTCAATTCAATTTCAATTTAAGTGCTGTATTGGCATGGGAAACATATGTTTACATTGCCAAGGTAAGTGAAATAGATAATAAACAAAAGTGAAATAAACACAATTTTTTTTACAGTAAACATTACACACACAAAAGTTCCAAAATAATAAAGACATTTCAAATGTCATATTATGTCAGTGTTGTAATGATGTGCAAATAGTTAAAGTACAAAAGGGAAAATAAATCAACATAAATATGGGTTGTATTTACAATCGTGTTTGTTCTTCACTGGTTGCCATTTTCTTGTGGCAACAGGTCACACATCTTGCTGCTGTGATGTCACACTGTGGTATTTCACCCAGTAGATATGGGAGTTTATCAAAATTGGGTTTGTTTAAAAAATTCTTTGTGGATCTGTGTAATCTGAGGGAAATATGTGTCTCTAATATTGTCACGCCCTGACCTTAGAGATCCTTATTATTCTCTATGTTTGGTTAGGTCAGGGTGTGACTCGGGTGGGAAAGTCTATGTTTTCTATTTCTTTGATTTTGGCCGAGTGTGGTTCCCAATCAGAGGCAGCTGTCTATTGTTGTCTCTGATTGGGGATCATATATAAGTTGTAATTTTCCTTTTGGGTTTTGTGGGATCTTGTTTTCTGTTTAGTGTCTGTGCCTGACAGAACTGTACGCTTTCATTTTCGCCTTTTGGTATTTTGTTTAAGTGTTTTGTGAATAAAGGAATGATGAACACTTTGCACGCTGTGCTTTGGTCTACTCTTCCTACCACCAACGAGAGCCGTTACAAATATGGTCATACATTTGGCAGGAGGTTAGGAAGCGCAGCTCAGTGTCCACCTCATTTTGTGGGCAGTGGGCACGTAGCCTGTCTTCTCTTGAGAGCCAGGTCTGCCTACGGTGGCCTTTCTCAATAGCAAGGTTATGCTCACTGAGTCTGCATATAGTCAAAGCTTTCCTTAAGTTTGGGTCAGTCATAGTGGTCAGGTATTCTGCCACTGTGTACTCTCTGTTTAGGACCAAATTGCATTTTGGTTTGCGTTGCTTTTTTTGTTAATTCTTTCCAATGTGTCAAGTAATTATCTTTTCGTTTTCTGATAATTTGGCTCAGCCTAATTGTGTTGCTGTCCTGCGGCTCTGTGGGGTCTGTTTGTGTTTGTGAACAGAGACCCAGGACCAGCTTGCTTAGGGGGCTCTTCTCCAGGTTCATCTCTCTTTAGGTGATGGCTTTGTTATGTAAAGTTTGGAATCGCTTCCCTTTAGGTGGTTGTAGAATTTAACGGCTCTTTTCTGGATGTTAATCATTAGCAGGTATCGGCCTAATTCTGTTTCTAGATGGAATTTGTATTTCTGGTCCTGACAACTGGACCTTTTTTGGAACACCATTATTTTTGTCTTACTGAGATTTACTGTCAGGGCCCTGGTCTGACAGGGCCCAGGTCTGACAGAATCTGTGCAGATGGTCTAGGTGCTGCTGTAGGCCCTCCTTGGTTGGGGACAGAAGCACCAGATCATCAGCAAACAGTAGACATTTGACTTCAGATTGTAGTAGGGTAAGGCCGGGTGCTGCAGACTGTTCTGGTGCCCTCGCCAATTCGCTGATATGTATATGCTGAAGATGGTGGGGCTTAAGCTGCCTTCCTGTCTCACCCCACGACCCTGTGGGAAGAAATGTATGTTTTTTGCTCATTTTAACCACATACCTGTTAGTGTTGATGGATTTTAAGGATGTCGTATCTTTTTCCCCCAACACCACTTTCCATTAATTTGTATAGCAGACCCTCGTGCCAAAATTGAGTCAAAAGCATTTTTGAAATCAACCAAGCATGAGAAGACTTTGCCTTTGTTTTGGTTTGTTTGTTTGTCAATTAGGGTGTGCAGGGTGAATACGTGGTCTGTCGTACGGTAATTTGGTAAAAAGCCAATTTGATATTTGCTCAGTACATTGTTTTCACTGAGGAAATGTACAAGTCTGCTGTTAATGATAATGTAGAGGATTTTCCCAGAAGTGGTTAGAGTCTATGGATTCTTCAATGCATTGAGCTGATTGCTGACGTGCTGTTCCTTCTTTTTCCGTAGTGTATTTCTGTATTGTTTTAGTGATTCACCGTAGTGAAGGCGTAGACTCAGGTTTTATGGGTCTCTATGTTTTGGTTGGACAAGTTTCTCAATTTCTTTCTTAGGTTTTTGTATTCTTCATCAAACCATTTGTCATTGCTGTTGATTTTCTTCAGTTTTCTGTTTGACATTTTTAGATTTTATCGGGAAGCTGAGAGGTCAAATATACTGTTTTAGGTTTACTACTGCCAAGTTTACACCTTCACTATTACAGTGAAATAATTTCTTCAGGAAGTTGTCTAAAAGGCATTGAATTTGTTGTTGCCTTATTGTTTTTTGGTAGGTTTCCACACTACTTTCCTTCCATCTATAGCATTTCTTAATATTATTCCGTTCCTTTGGCTTTGATGCCTCATGATTGAGTATTGCCCTGTTCAAGTAGACTGTGATTTTGCAGTGATCTGATAGAGGTGTCAGTGGGCTGACAGTGAACACTGAGAGACTCTGGGTTGAGGTCAGTGATAAAGTAGTCTACAGTACTACTGCCAAGAGATGAGTTATAACTGTACTGTACCTTTTTGTTGGTTATGTTGTCATATTTGTATATGGGGTGGGAATGAAGTCACCTCCAGGTAGGTGTTTATCCCCCTGTGTGCTGAGGGTGTCAGGTTCTTGTCCGGTTCTGGCATTTAGGTCACCACAGACTAGTACATGTCCACGGGCCTTGAAACTGTTGATCTCCCCCTCTAGGATGGAGAAGCTATCGTCGTTAAAGTATGAGGATTCTACTGGGGGGATACAGGTAGCACAAGTGAGGACATTTTTCTCTGTTGAGATAATTTACTTATACATTTCTAGCCAGATGTAAAATGTTCCTGTATTGACTAATTTACTGGAGTGTGTTAGGTCTGCTCAGTATCAAATTAGCAGGGAGGGAGGGAGGGAGGGAGGGAAATACGGAGGGAGGGAGGGAAATACGGAGGGAGGGAGGGAGGGAAATACGGAGGGAAGGAGGAAGGAAGGAAGGAAGGAAGGAAGGAAGGAAGGAAGGAAGGAAGGAAGGAAGGAAGGAAGGAAGGAAGGAAGGAAGGAAGGAAGGAAGGAAGGAAGTGTAGAGATAGCATGAGGGAGAGAGAGAGACAGAGAGAGAGAGATAGGTATAGAGATAGCGGAAGGGAGACAGAAAGAGAGAGAGAGAGAGAGAGAGAGAGAGAGAGAGAGAGAGAGAGAGAGAGAGAGAGAGAGAAGCGTAGAGATACCGGAAAGAGAGCGAGAGAGAGGTGTAGAGATACCGGAAAGAGAGCTAGAGGGAGGGAGAGAGAAAGAAGTGTTGATAGATCTCTGTCTGTGGACTAGATCGATTTCTCTCCTCCTTTTTCTCATTCTCTCCATCCGGGAGTGGTTTGTGTATGCGTGCTAGTGTGTGTGTGTGTTTGTTTGTGTGTCACAATCAAACACTTTCAGTATCTTTTCGACAAGTCTTTTAAAACATTCAACTGTATATGACCCCAATCATTCTGTTTTCCCGCAAACAGATACACACACACGCACATAAGCACACAAATCACACACACAAACATTGGCCAAAACACAACTGGAAAAGCCTATTGTGTTTATTATCACAAACAGAAACAGAGACCATTGAAAACACATTTTCCATGTATTATACAAACTTCCAGCCCAATTCCACCCTATTATGTTATGTCCTAATTCTCAACATATCCTATAACTCTATATATCCTATAACTATATATATCCTATAACTCTATATATCCTATAACTATAACTCTATATATCCTATAACTATAACTGTATATATCCTATAACTATAACTCTATATATCCTATAACTATAACTCTATATATCCTATAACTATAACTGTATATATCCTATAACTATAACTCTATATATCCTATAACTATAACTCTATATATCCTATAACTATAACTCTATATATCCTATAACTATAACTCTATATATCCTATAACTATAACTCTATATATCCTATAACTATAACTCTATATATCCTATAACTATAACTATATATATCCTATAACTCTATATATCCTATAACTATAACTCTATATATCCTATAACTATAACTCTATATATCCTATAACTATAACTCTATATATCCTATAACTATAACTGTATATATCCTATAACTATAACTCTATATATCCTATAACTATAACTCTATATATCCTATAACTCTATATATCCTATAACTATAACTCTATATATATTATAACTCTATATATCCTATAACTTTATATATCCTATAACTCTGTATATCCTATAGCTATAGCTCTATATATCCTATAACTATAACTCTATATATCCTATAACTATAACTCTACATATCCTATAACTCTACATATCCTATAACTATAACTCTATATATCCTATAAGTCTATATATCCTATAACTATAATTCTATATATCCAATAACTCTATATATCCTAGAACTCTATATATCCTATAACTATAACTCTATATATCCTATAACTATAACTCTATATATCCTATAACTATAACTCTATATACCCTAAAACTATAACTCTATATATCCTATAAGTCTATATATCCTATCTCTATATACCCTCTAACTCTATATGTCCTATGCAGTGCACTACCCACAAGGAACTCATCAAAAGTTGTTCACTATTTAATAAGGAATATGGTGCAATGTGGGACATCCTGCTCATGTTTTAATGATGACGCCTTGAGTTGAGAAGCTGTTGCAGGTTAAATGTTTAATGAAAATGACAAACATGATACAAGACAGCGTAACAGAAGCGAGGTAACATGAACACAGGTTCAATACCAACTGAGGAATGAAAAAAAAGGAAGGTACCTTTAAAAGGGAGCTAATGAGATCCAGGTGTGAGTCATAACGATGAGGCCAGGACCGGTGGTTAGTATTCCGGCGACTTTGCACTCCAGAGAGGAAGAGCAGGAGTAGACTTGACAGTACCCCCCCATCTGACGTACGAATCCTGCCGCAGGACAACGCCGACCAGGAGGGCGACCCCGGGGGACGAGGAGCGGGTCGATCCGGGTGGTAATGGTGGAAATCAGGGATGATGTTGGGATCCAAAAATATCCTCCAACCGGAACCCAACACCGCTCCTCAGGAGGCCATACCCCTCCCAGTCTACCAGATACTGGAGCCAACCCCCACGACTCCGGGAGTCCAGCAGAGATCTTCCAGCATACGCCGGACTGCCCTCAATGTCTAGATGGGGTGTTGTGGGGGACAGCATCAGCTAGCGGACCAGGAACCACCAGCCTGAGAAGGGAGACATGAAATGAGGGTGTGATACGGTAGTGACTGGGCTGTTGTAACCTATACTTCACCTCGTAGACCCTTCGGAGAACATTGAATGGCCCCACAAACCGGGGGCTCAGTTTCTTGCAGGGCAAGCAGAGTGGGAGGTTCCTGGTAGAGAGCCAGACGTGATCCCCAGGATGGAACACAGGGGTCTCATTGCGATGGCAGTCTGACGGTTCTTTTTGATGATGGACGGCACGCTGGAGTCTCACATGACCATCGCGCCACACCTCTTCTGCTCACCGGAACCACTCATCAACCGCAGGAGCCTCAGTCTGGCCCGGAGTCCACAGAGCCAGGGCCGGCTGAAAACCCAGAACACACTGGAAGGGATTCAACCCAGTGGAGGAGTGTGGCAGCAAATTCTGGACGTACTCTGCCCATGGAAGGAATCGTGCCCACTCACCTTGTCGGTCCAGACATTGACTCCCCAGGAACCTCCCCAGCTATTGGTTCATCATCTCCACCTGCCCGTTTGACTGAGGCCGATACCCAGAAGTGAGGCTGACCGTGACCCTGATCTTCTCTGCGTATGAAGGCCCTCCATACTCGTGATGTGAATTTGGGGCCACGATCGGAGACAATGTCCTCCGGAAGGCCATAAAACGCAGGAAAACCTGCTTGAAGAGTGCCTCAGCGACCTGGAGAGCAGTGGGGAGACCATTAATTAATTAAACGACATGACTTTGAAAATCTGACCACTACCACCAGAATGGTGGTGAAACCGTCAGAGGAGGGGATATCGGTTACAAAGTCAATGGATAGATGAGACCAGGGTTGCTGAGGTACGGAAAATGGTAGGTGCTTCCCTGCTGGAGCATTCAGGGGAAACTTGGTTTGGGCACATACGGAACAGGAGTAGACATAACGAGTGACATCCTGTGCCAAGGTGGGCCACCAGTACTTCTCAGCGATGGAGTGGATGGTGCAAGAAATACCTGGATGTCCAGCGACAACAGCTGGGTGTGCCCAGGTCAGCAGCCAATCCCTTATCCCTTTGGGAACGTACGTGTGCCCGGGAGGACAGTTCAGGGGTATGGGCTCCCTCTCCAGAGCCTGGCGGATCTCCACATCTACATCTCAGACCACAGGAGCTACGACTTGGGAGGATGGGATTATAGGCTCACTCAGGATAGGGCCTTCTCCCGAATCGTAGAGGTGGGACAAGGCATAGGCCTTGGTGTTCTTTGAGCCTGGGCGATAGGTTAGCATGAAGTTAAACCTTGTGAAGAACAGGGCTTACTTTGCTTGGTGCAGATTCAGCCTCCTCGCTATCTGTATGTACTCCAGGTTCCTGTGGTCGGTGAAGATGACGCATGGTTCCTTGGCGCTTTCCAGCCAGTGTCTCCACTCCTCTAATGCCAACTTCACCGCCAGGAGCTCCTGATCGCCGATGTCATAGTTCCTCCTTGCAGGGTACAGTTTCTTAGAATAAAACGCACATGGGTACAACTTCTGTGGGTTCCCATGTCGTTGAGACAAAACTGCCCCATGCCTACCTTGGAAGTGTCCACCTCCACCACAAAGGATATCAGCACTGGGGTAGAAACGTCCCTTGAGAAGACGGAAGGCCTCGTCGGCTGCTTGACCCCACACCAACCTACCCCACACCAACCTACCCTTTAACTTCTCTAGGGTACGTGGGACGGTAGCGTCTCACCTGGCCAACATCCAGTGAAATTGCAGAGCGCCAATTTCAAAAACAGAAATACTCTTTATAAAAATTCATAATACATACAAGTGTTATACATCGGCTTAAAGATTAACTTGTTGTTAATCCAACCGCCGTATCAGATTTCAAAAAGGCTTTACGGCGAAAGCAAACCATGCGATTATCTGAGGACAGCACCCAGTAGACAAATCATTACAAACAGTTACCAGCCAAGTCGAGTTACAAAAGTCAGAAATAGCGATACAATTAATCACTTACCTTTGATGATCTTCATATGCTTGCACTCACAAGACTCCCATTTACTCAATAAATGTTTGTTTTGTTCGATAAAGTCCCTCTTTATATCCAAAAACCTCAGTTTTGTTGGCGCGTTTTGTTTAGTAATTCCACAGGCTCAAGGGCAGTCAAAACAGGCAGACGAAAAATCCGAAAAGTATCAGTAAAGTTCGTAGAAACATGTCAAACGATGTTTATAATCAATCCTCAGGTTGTTTTTAGTCATAATAATAGCTTCGTCAACATAAAAGAAAAACAAGAAAGGCACGCTCTCGGTCGCGCACAGGAAACAGCTCTGGGGACTTTCCCAGACCACTCATTCAGAGTGGCCTTACTCCCTAATTTTTCAGAATACAAGCCTGAAACAATTTCTAAAGAGTGTTGACATCTAGTGGAAGCCATAGGAAGTGCAATTTGAGTCCTAAGTCATTGGAATCTGTATAGGCAGTCAATGAAAAACTACAAACATAAAACAATCCCACTTCCTGGATGGATTTTTCTCAGGTTTTCGCCTGCCATATCAGTTCTGTTACACTCACACAGACATTATTTTAATAGTTTTGGAAACTTTAGAGTGTTTTCTATCCAAGGTTAAGGAGAGAGGTGAGAGGAGTGGCAAAAAGGCTGAAATTCCAGATTAAATGACGGTAGAAGTTGGTAAACCCCAAAAGCCATTGGAACCCTTTAATGGTGGTTGAACCTGGCCATGACCTGACTGCGTCTACCTTCTTGTCGTCCATCTTCACTCCCTGCGGGCTGATTTGGTAAGGTGCCCTGTGATGGAATTGACACTTCTCAGCCTTGACGAACAGGTGATGGGCCAGGAGGTGTTCCAGGACTGCTAGAACGTGTGTGAGGTGATCCTCCGGATTAACCGAGTAGATCAAGATGTCATGTCAAGAGGTGATACAATCACCTGGCGTCCGAGCATGTCCCTGAACACCTCGTTGACAAACGCCTGAAACATTAACGGAGCATTGGCTGAATCAAAGGGCCTCACCAAGTACTCGTAGTGACCAGACGTTGTGCTGAACGTCGTCTTCCACTCATCCCCCTCCCAGATGAGGATGAGATTGGATGCACTTCACAGATCCAGTTTGGTGAAGAACCGGGCCCCGCGGAGCTGTTCGATGGCAGACGGCACGCACAGGAGGGGTTACCGAAGCTTCTTGGTGATGTCATTGAGTCCTCGGTAATCAATGCAAGGGCGCAATCCTCCATCCTTCTTGGCCATGAAGAAGAAACCAGCCGACACAGGAGAAGTGGACATGCGGATTAACTCCTGGATGTAATCCTCCATGGCCTGGGTCTCAGCCACAGACTGAGGGTAGATGCGTCTGTGCGGAGGTGTTGCATCAGCACGCAGGTCAATGGCACAGTCCCAGGGGCGATGAGGAGGATGACAGGTGGCCCGGGTCTTTGAGAATACCTCCCTCAGATCCTGGTATACCTCCGGGATGTTGGGCTGAAGTGCAACCAAAGGAACTCTCAACCAATGTGGAACTACAGGGAACAGGGAAGCAAGTCCTCCGGGCACCGTGAGCGGTTGAGTGATGTGTGTAATGGTTTTGGATCCTAATGGCCAGCAAAATTGAGGCCTTGCACCGGAAAAGGAGAGGAGAGAGGTTATGAAGTGATATTGAGAGAGGAGGCAAGGGTTTGATCAATAAAATTCCCAGCGGCACCAGAATCCTTTAAAGCAGTTGACACAGGATATGAGGGACAGTCAACCAGCAAGATGGACACCAAAAAGAGCCTAGCAGGAAGTGATGAAGATGGAATATTCACTCCTGGCCAAGGTGATGACAGATCGATCACGTGACCGTCCATCTGTTCTAGTAGATCCCGGAATTGGATTGCCGGACACTGCTGGAGACTTTGCCCTCCTTGACCACAGTACATACAGAGTCCCAGTTGTATCTGTCTGCGGCACTTCACTGCAGGGAGGCATGTTACCCCTACCTTCATGGGTTCAGGCTCTGATTCTGAGTGTTCGCCGAAGGAGGGAGAGAAGCGATGAGAATATCAACGCTCCCTGAGAAGGTTATCCAGATGGATGGCCATCGCAATGAAGTGCGTCCAGGGTGAGGTTGTCGTTTCGATAGGGCAATTCCGTCTGGACCTCTTCGCGTAAGACCTCTTCGAAATAGAAGCGCCAGCTCATTCCATCCACTGGATGCTGCTACTGTCCGGAAGGTGTGCGCGTACTCAGCAGCCGTCTGATCCCCCTGCCGTAATTGAAATAGACGCTCACCTCCCTGTCTGCCCTCCGGGGGATGATGAAAGATACATTTAAAACAGAGCCATGAACCCCTCATATGAATTTAGTTCCCCCTCACCTCTCTCCTAGACGGCCGTAGCCCATTCCAATGCCCGCCCCGTCAGCAGAGAAATAACCGTGGCAACCTGAGACGTCTCGGTGGTGGGGGCTCCCATCTGGTGTGTAAAATAAAGGGAGCACTGAAGTAGGAAGCCACGGCATTTGGACGGGGTACCGTCATATTCCTCTGGGAGGGATAAACAGGCATTGCTGACCTTAGTGGGTTGCTGAATGGGCTGTTGGGCTGGCTAATAGGATAATTAGCATATCAGGTTAAAATAATTAACGTAGCAGGTTAGGATAATTAACGTGGCATGCTAGGATAATTAACGTGGCATGCTAGGATAATTAACGTGGCATGCTAGGATAATTAACGTGGCATGTTGGGATAATTAACGTGGCATGCTAGGATAATTAACGTGGCATGCTAGGATAATTAACGTGGCATGCTAGGATAATTAACGTGGCATGCTAGGATAATTAACGTGACATGCTAGGATAATTAACGTGGCATGCTAGGATAATTAACGTGGCATGCTAGGATAATTAACGTGGCATGCTAGGATAATTAACGTGGCATGCTAGGATAATTAACGTGGCATGCTAGGATAATTAACGTGACATGCTAGGATAATTAACGTGGCATGCTAGGATAATTAACGTGGTATGCTAGGATAATTAACGTGGCATGCTGGGATAATTAACGTGGCATGCTAGCATAATTAACGTGGCATGCTAGGATAATTAACGTGGCATGCTAGGATAATTAACGTGGCATGCTAGGATAATTAACGTGGCATGCTAGGATAATTAACGTGGCATGCTGGGATAATTAACGTGGCATGCTAGGATAATTAACGTAGCATGCTAGGATAATTAACGTAGCATGCTAGGATAATTAACGTGGCATGCTAGGATAATTAACGTGGCATGCTAGGATAATTAACGTGGCATGCTAGGATAATTAACGTGGCATGCTAGGATAATTAACGTGGCATGCTAGGAAAATGACGTGGCAGGTTAGGATAATTAACGTGGTAGGTTTGGAGAATGAGGTTAAGGTTATAATAACTAACGTAGCAGGTTAGGAGAATGAGGTTAAGGTTAGGAAAATTGTTAGGGTTGTTCTTAGCTAAAATGCTACAGTTGTCAACATTTGACCTGCTGCCCAATCAGCCACGTTAAACGGTCTTGAGTGGCACAAATCTACCCAATCAGCTGATTCCCTTTCCATACACCCACATCTGTTGACACACCCACTTTCAGACACGCTCCATGAATGCTGTTACCCATGACTCGAATAAAACGGTTAAGTTTGTTTTGCATTGCCCCTGGGTTGAGATTTCACTTAAGGACCAACGGAATGGTCTAAAATGTAGAAACTCCACCTACCCGGATCATGCAAAACTAACTTGCCCAATCTTTCTGTAAATATAATGTACTGGAACTCTTTATTTTCAGATTGTAACCATACCAAAGATATACATATCTAAAATTATATGAGGAACTAACAGGAAGTTAAGAAATTCAGTATGCTGTAATGTTCGTTATTTTCTGTGTTCTCAAACACAATCCTCAGGTGATGAGCGAAATACTTTCCCAATGTATGTTTTTGTACATACCTTACAACCAAACACGTACACACACGACACACACACACACACACACACACACACACACACACACACACACACACACACACACACACACACACACACACACACACACACACACACACACACACACACACACACACACACACACACACACACACACACACACACACACGTACACACACACACACACACACACACACACACACACACACACACACACACACACACACACACACACACACACACACACACACACACACACACACACACACACACACACACACACACACACACACACACACACACACACACACACGTACACACACACACACACACACACACACACACACACACACACACACACACACACACACACACACACACACACACACACACACACACACACACACACACACACACACACACACACACGTACACACACACACACACACACACACACACACACACACACACACACACACACACACACACACACACACACACACACACACACACACACACACACACACACACACACACAAACACACACACACGTACACACACACACACACACACACACACACACACACACACACACACACACACACACACACACACACACACTCCAGGGTTCCCTTTCCAAGCCTTTAAACTTCTTTATCACAGTATTGAATCATAACTCAAATTGTACTAGCAGTGCTTTTATACCAGACAGAATCGAGCTGTGAGACAAAGAATACATTGAGGGCCTGCCATGAACGTGTGCGTGTGTGTGTGTACACGTGTATGTGTGTGTTTGTGTGTGTGTGTATATGTATGTGTGTGTGTGTGTGTGTGTGTGTGTGTGTGTGTGTTGTTGTTGTTTGTGTGTTGTTTGGTGTGTGTGTGTGTGTGTTATTCAGATGGGATATTACAGTAGTCATAGAGCATGGAAAATACGCATAACAAAAAATAGAAAGGGAGAGACAGGTGGGAGGGAGAGAAATTGAGAGAGGGAGAGAAAGAGAAAGGGAAGGAGAAGTAGGGAGATACCCAGCTAACATCAAACGTTCCCACAACTTTAGATTACATTAACTTAAGAGTCTCATTAGGTAATTTGCTAAAATGTCCATAGGAATGTTCCATTGATATGCAAGGAATGTTTCCAAGAGAGCATCCCCTTGATGTCAAATAAAGCTTAACCAGAACGTGTTTATCATGTTCTAACGTTGCGTGAATATTCATGTTTCCAGGGTTCAGAGAATATTCCATCAACATTCCACCAAACAGACACAGGACATGGTGCCATGTTATATAATTAATAAAATAATAAATTAAATTATTATTATTTAATTATTTATTTATTTAATAATTATTTTAAAATAATAATTAATAATAATTAAAATATATTAATGTTCTATACACACGTTTCATGGAAACGTTGCAGGAACATTTCTGTTTATCAGTTGTCAGGATATGACCTCATGGTCCCAAAGAAAACGTTCTCCCGAAAAAATCTGTTTCCTTAACACATCACGCCTTTGTACTGTTGCCGAGCCAATCAACGCCCTAATTGATAAAACACTGATCCAATCAAAACTCTTTGTCAGTTTGCAAGGTTAGGGATACTCTCAGACAGTGTTTTCAATTTACATATATGACATACATGGGGGGGGGGGGGGTTTGACCTAAGCCAAATGGAATTGTTTTTAAGAAGGTCAAACCAGGGATCATTTTGCTATTTCATTTGGCATTTTAAGGCCCCTTGAAGTATATATATATATATATATATAAAAAATATTTGTTTAACATTTTTATTTGGTGTTAGAGCTATTAACCCACACATGCGCATTGAATAACAGATTCACTACATTGAATAACAGATAGTCCTTACTGCTATTAGCCCATAGAAACACATTGAATAACAGATAGTCCTTATTGCTATTAGCCCATAGAAACACATTGAATAACAGATTACTGCTATTAGCCCATAGAAACACATTGAATAACAAATTACTTCTTCATAGAAACACATTGAATAACAGAAAGTCCTCAAAAAATCAAAAGGAAGTTTGTTCTCAAGTGTCTGTCCTGTGTCTGAGAGCTATAAGAAGAGCTATAAGATTACAAAACCTTTTTTATCTTATTACTACAGATCAGGGTTTGATCTCGGGCTGTGTCGCAGACGGCCGCGACCGGGAGACCATGAGGTGAGGCACAATTGACACAGCGTCTTCTGGGTTAGGGGAGATTTTGGCCATCCAGGATGTCCTTGTCTCATCGCACTCTAGCGATTCCTGTGGCGGACCAGACGCGTGCACACTGACTTCGGTCACCAGTTGTACGGTGTTTCCTCCGACACATTGGTGCGGCTGGCTTCCGGGTTGAGCGAACAGTGTGTCAAGAAGCAGTGCGGCTTGGCAAGGTCTTGTTTTGGAGGACGCATGGCTCTTGACCTTCGCCTCTCCTGAGTCCGTACGGGAGTTGCAGCGATGGGACAAGACTGCAATTGGATATCATGAAAAAGGGTTCAAAAAATATAGATATACATCAAAACTTTGAAATAACGCATATGGAAAAATGTTGTAACCAAAAAGTGTTAAACAAATCAAAATATATTTTATATTTGAGATTCTTCAAACTAGACCCTTTGCCTTGATGATAGCTTTGCGCACTCTTGGCATTCTCTCAACCAGCTTCAACTGGAATGCTTTTCCAACAGTCTTGAAGGAGTTCCCACAAATGCTGAGCACTTGTTGGCTGCTATTTTTCCTTCCTGTATGTGTAATTTCATAGTATTGATGTATTCATTATTATTCTACAATGTAAAAAATAGTAAAAATATAGAAAAAAAAAAACCTTCAATGAGTAGATGTGTCCAAACTTTTGAGTGGTATTGTATATATACACTATCGTTCAAAAGTTTGGGGTCACTTACAAATGTCCTTGTTTTCCATGAAAACGTACATGCAATTAGTTGCAAAATGAATAGAAAATATAGTCAAGAAGTTATAAATATATATTTTTATTGTATTTTTTTATTGAAATAATAATTGTGTCCTTCAAACTTTGCTTTCATCAAAGAATACTCCATTTGCAAGCCTTGCAGACCTTTGGCATTCTAGTTATCAATTTGTTGAGGTAACCTGAAGAGATTTCACCCCACGCTTCCTGAAGCACCTACCACAAATTGGATTGGCTTGATGGGCTTGATGGGCACTTCTTACGTACCATACGGTCAAGCTGCTCCCACAACAGCTCAACAGGGTTGAGATCCGGTGACTGTGCTGGCCACTACATAATAGACAGAATACCAGCTGACTGCTTCTTCTCTAAATAGTTATTGCATAGTTTGGAGCTGTGCTTTAGGTCATTGTACTGTTGTAGGAGGAAATTGGCTCCAATTAAGCCATGCCACAGGGTATGGCATGGCGTTGCAAAATGGAGTGATAGCCATCCTTCTTCAAGATCCCTTTAACCCTGTACAAATAAAAAACAAAAAATACCAGACCATCACTGTACAAATCTCCCACTTTACCACCACCAAAGCACCCCCAGACCATCACATTGCCTCCACCATTCTTGACAGATGGCGTCAAGCACTCCTCCAGCATCTTTTCATTTTTTTCTGCATCTCACAAATGTTCTTTGTGATCCGAACACCTCAAACTTAGATTTGTCTGTCCATAACACTTTTTTCCGATCTTCCACTGTCCAGTGTCTTTTTTCTTTTTAATTGGCCAGTCTGAGAAATGGCTTTTTCTTTGCAACTCTGCCTAGAAGGCCAGCATCCCAGAGTCGCCTCTTCACTATTGACGTTGAGACTGGTGTTTTACGGGTACTATTTAATGAAGCTGCCAGTTGAGGACTTGTGAGGCATCTTTTTCTCAAACTAGACACTCTAATGTACTTGTCCTCTTGCTCAGTTGTGCACCGGGGCCTCCTACCCCTCTTTCTATTCTGGTTAGAGCCAGTTTGCGCTGTTCTGTGAAGGAAGTAGTACACGGCGTTGTACGAGATCTTCAGTTTCTTGCCAATTTCTCGCATGGAATAGCCTTCATTTCTCAGAACAAGAATAGACTGATGAGTTTCAGAAGAAAGTTCTTTGTTTCTGGCCATTTTGAGCCTGTAATCAAACCCACAAATGCTGACGCTCCAGATACTCAACTAGTCTAAAGAAGGACAGTTTTATTGCTTCTTTAATCAGAACAACAGTTTTCAGCTGAGCTAACATAATCTAATGATCAATTAGCCTTTTAAGATGATAAACTTGGATTAGCTAACACAACGTGCCATTGGAACACAGGAGTGATGGTTGCTGATAATGTGCCTCTGTACGTCTATGTAGATATTCCATAAAAAAATAGGCCGTTTCCAGCTACAATAGTCAAAATATGCTTTCCTTTCAAAAACAAGGACATTTCTAAGAGACCCCAAACTTTTAAACGGTAGTGTAAATGAACATGCACAATGTAGTCATGTGTACATCAAAGTGTGTTAAATATGTAAGTTGAGAAAACTGTATGTTCAAAGCATTGTGTGGATGTGTGAGTATCCCTAAGAATGGAAAACTGAACACTCAAACATTAGCTAAACATTACGGGTAAAATTACAAAAAATGTTTTCTCTCCATAAAATTGTTAGCTGGATAGAGAGATGGAGGACAGAAGAAGAAAGAGAGGGTGATATAGAAAGGGGCAGACAGAAAAGAAGAGAGAGAATGGGTTGAGAATGAGGAAGGGAGTAGTGGGTGTAATCTACGATTATGTGTTCAGGCTAAAAAGAGCGAGAGAAGGAGTGGGGTTAGAACGTTTACTAAGATTTAGTTATTTGAAAACTTTCTTGAATGTTTGCAACTGTATAGTTGTCTCTGTTGTTGTGGCAACCAGATACACTAACAAACAGCTTTCATTGGTTAGGGACATTCACTTTGCTCTGCTTTTTAAGACTTTGAAGAGTAAAACATCACTGGAGCTGTGAGAAAGGTAAACAGAGAAAAAGGAGACAGGAGACAGATAAAGACAGACAAATATATAAAAGTAGAGAAAGACTTTTATGTAAGTTGGCCTGGTCTTACTATTGTGTTCTTAGGTCACGGGTGCAACTTTTACGGGGGGGTATGTCCCCCTCACTTTCTGAAATGGCATTTTTTGGTCCCCCACAATTTTATCATTGCAATGTAATACAAAAAGTGGCAATGGTGTCCACAGAGCGATCTGACAGGCTGTGTGAAGGCAAAGCTGGACCAGCTTGGGAGAGCTGAGCATAGTTCCGTGTGTGTGTGTGTGTTGCACTCTTTCATCGAGTTGTAAAAGCAAGCAGAGCAGAAATTGGCTACTCTTTAGTTGACTGGCAAGGTAACTGCTGTTTAACTCAACAGGAAAAAAAAAAATGGACTGTTTATTTGCAGTGCTGAGCTAGTCTTGTAACTGACATGTAACGTTAGCTAATGTTTCATACCCTCTCGATGAATGAATGAATTAGAACGAATTCCTTACTTTTCATACTGACAGTAATACACAGCTCTAACGTTACAGGCGTCACGGTACACAGTATTGGTCTGTGTGGGACCGACTCACGCCCTAACCTGCAGCTTTTTTATACCACACTTCTCCAGCTGCCTTTCTCTCTGACTCTTATCCGCTACCCGCAAGAATTGGTTCCAAACCCAACCGCAGTCCCTCAATGTTATTTTAGGCTTATGTGACACAGCTCACTTGCCAGCCATCGTCCCTGGCAATTTTGCGCCCTATAGGCAATGTCAAATCAATTTAAGAAATAGGTTATATTACCAGAGATTCTCACATGGCTTTTTACATTGTATTACTGGGCTATATCAGCCATTAAGATGTAGTTTGAAGAGAGCAGACTTTTCCTTTTCAATCATAATTACATTTTTTGATTGCACTTTGACTCACGATGGTTGAGCGCCCTCCACTTCTTTCCATTATCAATATGCATTTACAGACACTGTAGTAAACTACAGTCTAATCAAATTTAAGTTAATTTCATATTTTAAGGTAACTGCCACATGATTCTCTGCCTAGATTAGGTAGCCTAATCTATTTCAATGAGACCATACATATTAGGCGCAATTGATCTCTCACGCCCAACTAAGAGAGGTAAGGTACTGAAGATGAAGCAGCAAATTATGAGTGTGTCAATAATAGAAAAAATAATAATATTATTTTAATACAATAGTTAAGCTAACGCACACAAAAAAAAGAAGACCTTTTCAAAATAATCTGTGGGACAACAAAAAATATTTAAATTCCAATGTCATCTGTCTGACCGCAGCATGAAAAGCACAGACCAATACAGACCGAAATTATTTCTGTCGGGCATCAGGCGGGAATGCAGACTGAAATGATCTCTGTCAGGCATCACATGGGAATGCAGACTTCTAGTACACAGTCAGTACACATCACTGCTCATCATGATAAGATGGTGACAGGGGTCCCAGCAGGGTCAGACAACCAGGTCTACAGACACCAACTGAATTTTGCCCCAGTATATTCATTTTTATGAATGTTTCATTCATTTAGTCATTTAGCTGATGCTCTTATCCAGAGCAACTTACAGTAGTGAGTGCATACATTTCATTTCATGCATTTTTCTTTTTGTACTGGCCCCCCGTGGGAATTGAACCCACAACCCTGGCGTTGCACACACCATGCTCTATCAACTGAGCCACAGGGAAGACCATAACAATGAATGATACAAAGTTCTGTCTTGTGTTACCTACAGCAGTTTAAGCTTAAAGTTTACAGTCTGGGATGTGGGAATAAATGGCAATTTAAATTATTGAACCACTGATTCTATTCCTGGATAATATAATGTATAAATGTACACCAAGGTAAATATCATTCCTCATCTTAGGAGGATCAGATGGTGACAGAGGTCTCAGCAGGGTCAGGCAACCAGAGAAGACCAGTCTGTGACAGAGGGCAACCAGAGAAGACCAGTCTGTGACAGAGGTCAACCAGAGAAGACCAGTCTGTGACAGAGGTCAGGCAACCAGAGAAGACCAGTCTGTGACAGAGGTCAGGCAACCAGAGAAGACCAGTCTGTGACAGAGGTCAGGCAACCAGAGAAGACCAGTCTGTGACGGAGGTCAGGCAACCAGAGAAGACCAGTCTGTGACGGAGGTCAGGCAACCAGAGAAGACCAGACTACTTCATTTTTTCCATATTTTGTTACGTTACAGCCTTATTCTAAAATGGGTTAAATTGTTTGTTGCCTCATCAATCGACACACAATACCACATAATGACAAAGCAAAAACAGTTTTTTAAACATTTTTTATTTATAATAAATTAAAAACTGAAACATCACATTCACATAAGTATTCAGACCCTTTACTCAGTACTTTGTTGAAGCACCTTTGGCAGCGATTACAGCATCGAGTCTTCTTGGGTATGACACTACAAGCTTGGCATACCTGTATTTGGGGAGTTTCTCCCATTCTTCTCTGCGGATCCTCTCAAGGTCTGTCAGGTTGGATGGGGAACGTCGCTGCACAGAGATGTTCACATCTCTCCAGAGATGTTCGATCGGGTTCAAGTCCGGGCTCTTGATGGGCCACTTAAGTTTATTCAGAGGCTTGTCCTGAAGTCACCCCTGCATTGACTTGGCTGTGTGTTTAGGGTCGTTGTCCTGTTGGAAGGTGAACCTTCACCCCAGTCTGAGGTCCTGAGTGCTCTGGATCAGGTTTTCATCAAGGATCTCTGTATTTTGCTCCGTTCATCTTTCTCTCAATCCTGACTAGTCTCCCAGTCCCTGCCACTGAAAAACATCCCCACAGCAGGATACTGCCACCACCTCCATGCTTCACCGTAGGGATGGTTCCAGGTTTCTTCCAAATGTGACGCTTGGCATTCAGGCCAAAAGATTCAATCTTGGCTTCATCAGACCAGAGAATCTTGTTTCTCATGATCTGAGAGTCCTTTAGGTGCCTTTTGGCAAACTCCAAGCGGGCTGTCATGTGCCTTTTACTGAGGAGTGGCTTCCGTCTGGCCACTCTACCATAAAGGCCTGATTGGTGGAGTGCTGAAGAGATTGTTGTCCTTCTGGAAGGTTTCCTATCTCCACAGAGGAACTCTGGAGCTCTGTCAGAGTGACCATCGGGTTCTTGGTCACCTCCCTGACCAAGGCCCTTCTCTCCAGATGGCCAGCTCTAGGAAGAGTCTTGTTGGTTCCAAACTTCTTCCATTTAAGAATGATGGAGGCCACTGTGTTCTTGGGGACCTTCAATGCTGCAGACATGTTTTGGTCCCCTTCCCCAGATCTGTGCCTCGACACAATCCTGTCCTGGAGCTCTACAGATAATTCCTTCGACATCATTTATTTTTCTTTTCTTCGACCTTATATAGACAGGTGTGTGCCTTTCCAAATCATGTCCAATCAATTGAATTTACCACAGGTGGACTCCAATCAAGTTGTAGAAACATCTCAAGGATGATCAATGGAGACAGGATGCACCTGAGCTCAATTTCGAGTCTCATAGCAAAGAGTCTGAATACGTACTTAAATAAGGTATTTCTGTTTTTCTCAGCAATCTACACACAATACACCATAATGACATCACAATACCCCATAATGACATCACAATACCCCATAATGACATCACAATACCCCATAATGACAAAGTGAAAACAGATTTTTAGAAATGTTTGTAAACATGTTTTCACTTTGTCATTATGTGGTATTGTGATGTCATTATGGGGTATTGTGATGTCATTATGGGGTATTGTGATGTCATTATGGGGTATTGTGATGTCATTATGGGGTATTGTGTATCGACCTGCTGAGCCAATTTTAGAATAAGGCTGTAACGTTAAAAAAAAGTGGAAAAAGTCAAGGGGTCTGAATACTTTCAGAATGCACTGTATATTATTTCTGAGCAGCAATCAAGCCAGATGCTATTTTAAAGACAGTCTAACAAACCTCCAGAGAAGATTTCCAAACTTTATCAAGGGTTGATAGAGGCTTTTACCAATGACACAAAACAATTCAAACAAAAATGTGAGGAAGACCTGGGAGACGCTGTTGATGATGATGATGAATGGATACAGATGTGTTTGAATACTCAGTCATGTTCATATCATCTCAGACATAAATAACTGAAGTTTAAGACCATCCATAGACTGTACTAGATGCCAGTGAAACTGAATTACATGTAATCAGAAAAGTAATTCATCTGCTGGAGGTGTAAAACCCAAACGGGGACATATTTGCATATGTTATGATCTTGTGATGACTGGCTGAATTCTGGCAAATACTGTATTCTTTTAGAGATTTTAGAGATTTTCCCTTCTCCCTGTTATTGTTTGCTTGGAAATGTTGATACTGGAGACTTTTATCTGAAGAAACAGAGTAACTAAGCATTAATAGCATCTAACAAATATAATGCCATTAATTAGAAGGTTGTTTTTTTCCAATCACAATGTCAAGTTATGTATCACTAGCTTTGATTTAATACCAGTGGTGGGAAAAGTACCCAATTGTCATACTTGAGTAAAGGTAAAGATACCCTCATAGAAAATGACTCAAGTGAAAGTGAAAGTCAGTAAAATACTCGGTCTGGCAGCTCGGTCTGGCTGGTCGGTCGGGCTGGTCGGTCTGGCAGCTCGGTCTGGCTGGTCTGTCTGGCTGGTCGGGCTGGCTGGTCGGGCTGGCTCGTCGGGCTGGCTCGTCGGTCTGGCTCGTCGGTCTGGCTCGTCGGGCTGGCTGGTCGGGCTGGCTGGTCGGTCTGGCTGGTCGGTCTGGCTGGTCGGTCTGGCTGGTCGGGCTGGCTGGTCGGTCTGGCTGGTCGGTCTGGCTGGTCGGTCTGGCTGGTCTGTCTGGCTGGTCTGTCTGGCTGGTCCTGTCTGGCGGCGGCTGGCTGGTCGGGCTGGCTGGTCGGTCTGGCTGGTCGGTCTGGCTGGTCGGGCTGGCTGGTCGGGCTGGCTGGTCGATCTGGCTGGTCGGTCTGGCTAGTCGGCCTGGCTGACATTCTTTGTATTTTTTCAAGAGTTGTTCATTTGTTAGGCAATTGTTTAAAGGTGCAACACAATATTTGCAATGGAATTATCACTGATCTAGTTCAGTCTTTTAATCACTTAAACACATTTAATAATGATCTCTTACCTATCTTGATGACTGTGTGCATTTTTGCTTATTTTTTGCTCTAAATAGAGACAGAGTATTAGATTATGTAAAAATGAAGCAAACTAGGTTAAAATGCCCAAACAAATTCTGGGGGAGGACCCAGGTTCTGCCCCCCCCCCCCCTCCCCCCCCCCGCGCCCCAACACACACTTTTAACATCAAAGTTGTGTCCCTGGGGTTAGGTTACTGTTTGGTTCTGGAGGTGGTGGGGCACAGGCAGGCGTCTGCGTCTGGCTTGGCCCAGAGAGAGGCCTCATGTCTGGGTCTCTAGTCCAGACCAGACGCCCTAGGCAATGGGGCTGAACACACACACACACACACACACACACATACACACACACAGACACACACAAACCCACTCATACAAATACACACACACACACACACACACACACACACACACACACACACACACACACACACACACACACACACACACACACACACACACACACACACACACACACACACACACACACTGAACAGTACAGCGTTTGGTTCTAATGTCTGAACAGTACAGCGTTTAGTGTAATGAAGGGATAGTAGGGGTTATGAGAGGTTAGTAGGGGTTATGCGAGGTAAGTAGGGGTTATGAGAGGTTAGTAGGGGTTATGAGAGGTTAGTAGGAGTTATGAGAGGTTAGTAGGGGTTATGAGAGGTAAGTAGGGGTTATGAGAGGTTAGTAGGGTTTATGAGAGGTTAGTAGGGGTTATGATAGGTTAGTAGAGCATATTAGGGGTGCTGATAGGTTACTATGGGAAAGTAGGGGGTAGTAGGGGAAAGCAGGGATTAGTAGGGGTTAGTAGATGTTAGTAGATGTTAGTAGGGATAGTAGGGGATAGTAGGGGATAGTAGGGGAGAGTAGAGGTAAAGTAGATGTTAGTAGGGGATAGTAGAGGTTAGTAGGGGATAGTAGGGGATAGAAGGGGATATTAGAGGATAGTAGGGGATAGTAGGGGTTAGTAGGGGATAGTAGGGGATAGTAGAGGTAAAGTAGATGTTAGTAGGGGATAGTAGAGGTTAGTAGGGGATAGTAGGGGATAGAAGGGGATAGTAGAGGATAGTAGGGGATAGTAGGGGTTAGTAGGGGATAGTAGGGGATTGAAGGGGATAGTAGGGGTTAGTAGGGGATAGTAGGGGATAGTAGGGGATAGTAGAGGTTAGTAGGGAATAGTTGGGGTTAATAGGGGATAGTAAGGGATAGTAAGGGATAGAAGGGGATAGTAGGGGTTAGTAGGGGTTAGTAGGGGTTAGCAGGGGATAGTAGGGGTTAGTAGGGGTTAGTAGGGGATAGTAGGGGATACTAGGGTTTAGTAGGTAATAGTAGGGGTTAGTAGGGGATAGTAGGGGTTAGTAGGGGTTAGTAGGTGATAGTAGGGGTTAGTAGAGGACAGTAGGGGTTAGTAGGGGATAGTAGAGGTTAGTAGGGGATAGTATGGGATAGTAGAGGTTAGTAGGGGATAGTAGGGGATAGTAGGGGTTAGTAGGGTATAGTAGAGGTTAGTAAGGCATAGTAGGGGTTAGTAGGGGATAGTTGGGGTTAGTAGGGGATAGTAGGGGATAGTAGGGGCTAGTAGGGGATAGTAGGGATTAGTAGGGGATAGTAGAGGATATTAGGGGATGGTAGGGGTTAGAAGGGGATAGTAGGGGATAGTAGAGGTTAGTTTGGGACAGTAGGGGATAGTAGGGGATAGTAGGGGTTAGTAGGGGTTAGTAGGGGTTAGTCGAGGTAAAGTAGATGTTAGTAGGGGATAGTAGAGGTTAGTAGGGGATAGTAGGGGATAGTAGAGGATAGTAGGGGGTTAGTAGGGATAGTAGGGATAGTAGGGGATAGTAGGGGATAGTAGGGGATAGTAAGGGATAGTAAGGGATAGTAGGGGATAGTCGGGGATAGTAGGGATAGTAGAGGTTAGTAGGGGATAGTAGGGGATAGTAGAGGTTAGTAGGGGTTAGTAGGGGATAGTAGGGGATAGTTGGGGATAGGAGGGTTTAGTAGGGGATAGTAGGGGTTACTAGGGGATAGTAGGGGTTAGTAGAGGATAGTAGGGGATAGTAGGGGATAGTAGGGGATAGTAGGGGTTAGTAGGAGTTAGTAGGGGATAGTAGGGGTTAGTAGGGGTTAGTAGGGGTTAGTAGGGGATAGTAGGTGTTAATTGGGGATAGTAGGGGTTAGTAGAGGTTAGTAGGGGATAGTATGGGATAGTAGAGGATAGTAGGGGATAGTAGGGGATAGTAGGGGATAGTAGGGGTTAGTAGGGGATAGTAGGGGATAGTAGGGGGTAGTAGGGGATAGCAGGGGATTAGTAGGGGGTAAGTAGAGGTTTGTAGGGTTGGTTGGGGTTAGTAGGGGTTAGTAGGGGTTAGTAGAGGAAAAGTAAATGTTAGTAGGGGATAGTAGGGGATAGAAGGGATAGTAGAGGATAGTAGTGGTTAGTAGGGGATAGTAGGGGATAGTAGAGGTAAAGTAGATGTTAGTAGGGGATAGTAGAGGTTAGTAGGGGATAGTAGGGGGATAGTAAGAGGATAGTAGGGGATAGTAGAGGTTAGTAGGGATAGTAGGGGATAGAAGAGGATAGAAGGGATAGTAGGGTTAGTAGGGATAGTAGGGGATAGTAGGGATAGTAGAGGTTAGTAGGGGATAGTAGGGGATAGTAGGGGATAGTAGGGGTTAGTAGGGGATAGTAGGGGATAGTAGGGGATAGTAGGGGTTAGTAGGGGTTAGTAGGGGATAGTAGGGGTTAGTAGAGGATAGTAGGGGTTAGTAGGGGATAGTAGGGGATAGTAGAGGTTAGTAGGGGATAGTAGGGGATAGTAGGGGATCGTAGGGGATAGTAAAGGTAAGTAAGGATTAGTAGGGGATATTAGGGGATAGTAGGGTTTAGTAGGGGTTAGTAGGGGATAGTAGGGTATAGTAAGGGTTAGTAGGGGAGAGTAGGGGAGAGTAGGGGATAGTAGGGGATAGCAGAGGTTAGTAGGGGATAGTAGGGGATAGTAGGGGTTAGTAGGGGATAGTAGGGGTTAGTAGGGGTTAGTATGGGATAGAAGGGGATAGTAGGGGATAGTTGGGGATAGGAGGGGTTAGTAGGGGACAGTAGGGGTTACTAGGGGATAGTAGGGGTTAGTAGAGGATAGTAGAGGATAATAGGGGATAGTAGGGGATAGTAGGGGGTTGTAGGAGCTAGTAGGGAATAGTAGGGGGTAGTAGGGGTTAGTAGGAGTTAGTAGGGGATAGTAGGTGTTAATTGGGGATAGTAGGGGTTAGTAGAGGTTAGTAGGGGATAGTATGGGATAGTAGAGGATAGTAGGGGATAGTAGGGGATAGTAGGGTATAGTAGAGGTTAGTAAGGGATAGTAGTGGATAGTAGGGGGTAGTATGGGAAAGCAGGGATTAGTAGGGGTAAAGTAGAAGTTTGTATTGTTGGTAGGGTTAGTAGGGGTTAGTAGGGGTTAGTAGAGGAAAAGTAGATGTTAGTAGGGGATAGTAGGGGATAGAAGGGGATAGTAGAGGATATTAGGGGATAGTAGGGGTTAGTAGGGGATAGTAGGGGATAGTAGAGGTAAAGTAGATGTTAGTAGGGGATAGTAGTGGTTAGTAGGGGATAGTAGTGGTAATTAGGGAATAGAAGGGGATAGTAGAGGATAGTAGGGGATAGTAGGGGATAGTAGGGGATAGAAGGGGATAGTAGGGGATAGTAGGGGTTAGTAGGGGATAGTAGGGGATAGTAGAGGTTAGTAGGGGATAGTAGAGGATAGTAGGGGATAGTAGGGGTTAGTAGGGGATAGTAGTGGATAGTAGGGGATAGAAGGTGATAGTAGGGGATAGTAGGGGTTAGTAGGGGTTAGTAGTTGTTAGTAGGGGTTAGTAGGGGATAGTAGGGGATACTAGGGTTTAGTAGGTAATAGTAGGGGTTAGTAGGGGATAGTAGGGGTTAGTAGGGGTTAGTAGGGGATAGTAGGGGTTAGTAGAGGACAGTAGGGGTTAGTAGGGGATAGTAGGGGATAGTAGAGGTTAGTAGGGGATAGAATGGGATAGTAGAGGTTAGTAGGGGATAGTAGGGGTTAGTAGGGGGTAGTAGGGTATAGTAGAGGTTAGTAAGGGATAGTAAGGGTTAGTAGGGGTAGTTGGGGTTAGTAGGTGATAGTAGGGGATAGTAGGGGTTAGTAGGGGATAGTAGGGGATAGTAGGGTTAGTAGGGGTTAGTATGGGATAGAAGGGGATAGTAGGGGATAGTTGGGGATAGGATGTGTTAGTGGGGGATAGTAGGGGTTACTAGGGGATAGTAGGGGTTAGTAGAGGATAGTAGGGGATAGTAGGGGAAAGTAGGGGATAGTAGGGGGTTGTAGGAGTTAGTAGGGGATAGTTGGGGTTAGTAGGGGTTAGTAGGGCTTAGTAGGGGATAGTAGGTGTTAATTGGGGATAGTAGGTTTTAGTAGAGGTTAGTAGGGGATAGTATGGGATAGTAGAGGATAGTAGGGGATAGTAGGAGATAGTAGGGTATAGTAGAGGTTAGTAAGGGATAGTAGGGGATAGTATGGGGTAGTAGGGGAAAGCAGGGATTAGTAGGGGTAAAGTAGAAGTTTGTAGGGTTGGTTGGGGTTAGTAGGGGTTAGTAGGGGTTAGTAGAGGAAAAGTAAATGTTAGTAGGGGATAGTAGGGGATAGAAGGGGATAGTAGAGGATAGTAGTGGTTAGTAGGGGATAGTAGGGGATAGTAGAGGTAAAGTAGATGTTAGTAGGGGATAGTAGAGGTTAGTAGGGGATAGAAGGGGATAGTAGAGGATAGTAGGGGATAGTAGGGGTTAGTAGGGGATAGTAGGGGATAGAAGGGGATAGTAGGGGATAGTAGGGGATTAGTAGGGGATAGTAGGGGATAGTAGGGGATATTAGAGGTTAGTAGGGGATAGTAGAGGATAGTAGGGGATAGTAGGGGTTAGTAGGGGATAGTAGGGATAGTAGGGGATAGTAGGGGTTAGTAGGGGATAGTAGGGGATAGTAGGGGTTAGTAGAGGACAGTAGGGGTTAGTAGGGGATAGTAGGGGATAGTAGAGGTTAGTAGGGGATAGTATGGGATAGTAGAGGTTAGTAGGGGATAGTAGGGGATAGTAGGGGTTAGTAGGGTATAGTAGAGGTTAGTAAGGGATAGTAGGGGTTAGTAGGGGATAGTTGGGGTTAGTAGGGGATAGTAGGGGATAGTAGGGGTTAGTAGGGGATAGTAGGGGATAGTAGGGGATAGTAGAGGATAGTAGGGGATAGTAGGGGTTAGTAGGGGATAGTAGGGGATAGTAGAGGTTAGCTTGGGACAGTAGGGGTTAGTAGGGGATAGTAGGGGACAGTAGGGGATAGTAGGGGTTAGTTGGGGTTAGTAGGGGATAGAATGGGTTATTAGGGGATAGTAGGGGTTAGTAGGGGATAGTAGGGGATAGTAGAGGATAGTAGGGGATAGTAGGGGATAGTAGGGTTAGTAGGGGATAGTAGGGGATAGTAGGGGATAGTAGGGGATAGTAGGGATAGAAGGGGTTAGTAGGGGTTAGTAGGGGTTATTAGGGGATAGTAGGGGATAGTAGGGGATAGTAGGGATACTAGGGTTTAGTAGGTAATAGTAGGGGTTAGTAGGGGATAGTAGGGGTTAGTAGGGGATAGTAGGGGTTATTAGAGGACAGTAGGGGTTAGTAGGGGATAGTAGGGGATAGTAGAGGTTAGTAGGGGATAGTAGGGGATAGTAGAGGTTAGTAGAGGGATAGTAGGGATAGTAGAGGGTTAGTAGGGTATAGTAGAGATTAGTAAGGATAGTAAGGGTTAGTAGGGGATAGATTGGGGTTAGTAGGGGATAGTAGGGGATAGTAGGGGTTAGTAGGGGATAGTAGGGGATAGTAGGAGTTAGTCGGGGATAGTAGGGGTTAGTAGGGGATAGTAAGGGATAGTAGGGGTTAGTAGGGGATAGTAGGGTATAGTAGGGGATAGCAGAGGTTAGCAGAGGTTAGCAGAGGTTAGTAGGGGATATTAGGGCATAGAAGGGGTTAGTAGGTGATAGAAGGGGATAGTAGGGGATAGTAGGGGTTAGTAGGGGATTGTAGGGGATATTAGGGGATAGTAGGGGTTAGTAGGGGATAGTAGGGGATAGTAAGGGTTAGTAGGGGTGGGTAGGTGATAGTAGGGTTTGTAGGGGTTATAGGGGATAGTAGTTATTAGGGGATAGTAGGATAGTAGGATAGTTGTGGGGTTGAGGGGATAGTAGTTTTGGGATATGGGATAGTAGGAGATTAGGGGATAGCAGGGGGTTGTAGGGGTTAGTAGGGTTGCAGGATGTAGCGCATAGTGGAGGTTAGTAGGTGATAAGGTATAGTAGGGGATTGGGTTTAGGGGGTTAGTAGGGGCTATTAGGGGTAGTAGGGTTAGTAGGGGTAGTAGGGGATAGTAGGTTATAGGGGATATGGAGTAGTAGGGGATAGTAGGGGATAGTGGGGTTAGTAGGGTAGTGTTTAGTAGTTAGTATGGGTAGATGGATAGTAGGGTAGTTGGGGATGGGGGTTTAGTGTGATTGGGGTCTAGGGGTAGTGGGGGTTATAGGGGATAGTAGGGTTGGGGATAAAGGGGTTGTTGGGATATTTAAGGGTTAGTAGGGGATAGTAGGGGTTGTAGGGGATAGTAGGGTTAGTAGGGGTTATAGGGGATAGTATGGGATAGTAGAGGATAGTAGGGGATAGTAGGGATGTAGGGATAGTATGGGTTAGTAGAGGTATAGGGGATAGTAAGGGATATAGGGGATAAGTAGGGGTTAGTGGGAGATAGTAGGGGATAGTAAGGGATAGTAGAGGTTAGTGGGGATAGTAGGGGATAGTGGGGTAGTAGGGTAGTAGGGTAGTTAGTAGGGGTCAGCAGGGGGATAGTAGGGGTTAGTAGGGTAGTAGGGTAGTATGGGATAGTAGGGATAGTAGGGGTAGCAGGGGTTAGTAGAGTTGCAGGGTATAGGGCATAGTAGGTTATAGGTGATAGAAGATATAGGTATGGGATGGTAGGGGGTTAGTAGGAGATAGTAGGGTTTAGTAGGGGTTAGTATGGGATAGAAGGGGGTAGTAGGGGATAGTTGGGGATAGGAGGGTTTAGTAGGGGATAGTAGGGGTTACTAGGGGATAGTAGGGGTTAGTAGGGGATAGTAGGGGATAGCAGGGGTTAGTAGGGGTGTAGGTTAGTTATAGGGGATAGTAGGGTAGTAGGGTTATAGGGGATAGTAGGGGTTAGTAGGGGATAGTAGGGGTTATAGGGATAGTATGGGGTGTAGGTAGTAGGGGATAGTAGGGGATAGTATAGGTTAGTTGGGTTAGAGGGAAGTAGGGTAGTAGGGATAGTAGAGTTAGTAGGATGTAGGGGTTGTGGGTTATTGGGGTAGTAGGGGATAGTAGGGTTAGTAGGGGATAGTAGGGGATAGTAGGGGTTAGTGGGGGTAGCAGGGTTATGGGGTTGTAGGGGATAGTATGGGATAGTAGGGATATGGGGTTGGTTTAGGGATAGTAGGGGATAGTAGGGGTTAGTAGGGGATAGTAGGGGATAGTAGGGGTTAGTAGGGGATAGCAGAGGTTAGTAGGGGTTAGTAGGGGTTAGTAGGGGATAGTAGGGAAAGTATGGGATAGTAGGGGATAGTAGGGGATAGCAGAGGTTAGAGATTAGCAGGTTAGGGGATATTAGGGCATAGAAGGGGTTAGTAGGTGATAGAAGGGGATAGTAGGGGATAGTAGGGGTTAGTAGGGGATAGTAGGGGATATTAGGGTATGGGTTATGGGGATAGTGGGGATAGTAGGGTTAGTTGGGGTAGTAGGGAGATAGGGGATAGTAGGGGATATAGGGGTTAGTAGAGGATAGTAGGTTTTAGTAGGGGTTAGTATGACGAAGAGGTGTAGGGGATAGTTAGGGATAGGAGGGTTTAAAGTAGGGGATAGTAGAGTTACTAGGGGATAGTAGGGGTTAGTAGAGGATAGTAGGGGATAGTAGGGATAGTAGGGATAGAGGGGTTAGTAGGGGTTAGCAGGGGTAGTAGGGGTTAGTAGGGGATAGTAGGGTTAGTAAGGGTTAGTAGGTATAGTTTATGGGGTTAGTAGGGGATAGTATGGGATAGTAGAGATAGTGGATAGTAAGGGATAGTATGGGTTAGTATGGGTTAGTAGGGGATAGTAGGGGATAGTAGGGTAGTAGGGGTTAGTAGGGGTAGTAAGGGATAGTAGGGGTTAGTAGGGGATAGTATGGGGATGTAGGGGATAGTAGGGTTAGTAGGGATAGTAGGGTAGTGGGGTTAGTAAGGGATAGTAGAGTTATGGGATATAGGGGATAGTATGGGTAGTTAGAGGTTATGGGGATAGTGGGTTATGGAGTGTATGTTATGGTGTGGTTAGGGATAGTGGGATAGTAGAGGTTAGTAGGGGATAGTAGGGATAAGTGGGATCGTAGGGGATAGTAAGGTTAGTGGGGATAGTGGGGATAGTAGGGATAGTATGGGTTAGTATGGGTTAGTAGGGGATAGTAGGGGATAGTGGGGGTTATTAGGGGATAGTAGGGTAGTAGGGGTTTAGTAGGGTTAATATGGGAAAGTGGGGATATAGGGTTAGTAGGGATAGTAGGGGATAGTAGGGGTTAAGTAGGGGATAGCAGAGGTTAGTATGGGTTAGTAGGGGATAGTAGGGATATTATGGGATAGTAAGGATAGTAGGGGATAGTAGGTTAATAGGGGATAGTAGGGGATAGTAGGGGATAGTAGGTTAGTGGGGATATAATGGGTTATTAGGGGATAGAAGGGTTAGTAGGGGATGTAGGGGATAGTGGGTTAGTAGGGGATAGTAGGGGATAGTAGGGGTTAGTAGGGTATAGTAGAGGATAGTAAGGGATAGTAGGGGTTAGTAGGGTGTTGGTTATAGGGATATAGGGGTATAGGGGTTAGTAGGGGGTAGTAGGGGATATAGGGGATAGTAGGGATAGTAGGGGATAGTAGGGGTAGTAGAGGATAGTAGGGTTAGTAGGATTGTAGCGTGGGTTAGTAGGGTGTAGGGGATAGTGGGGTTAGTAGGGTTAGTGGGATAGTAGGTTAGTAGGGGATAGTAGGGGTTAGTAGGGATATAGGGATTGTTAATAGGGTAGTAGGGGATAGTAGGATATTGTAGGGGTGTGGGTTTAGTAGAGTAGTAAGGGTATATGGGTTAGTAAGGGATAGTAGGGTAGTAGGGGATAGTAAGGGATAGTAGGGGTTAGTGTTAGTAGGGGATAGTAGGGGATATAGGGGTTTAGTAGGGATAGTTGGATAGTAGGGTTATAGAGGATATAGGGTTAGGGATAGTAGGGGTTAGTAGGGTATAGTAGAGGTTAGTAAGGGATAGTAGGGTTAGTAGGGGATAGTAGGGTTAGTAGGGGATAGTAGGATAGTAGGGGTTATTAGGGATAGTAGGGGTTAGTAGGGATAATAGGGTATGAGGATAGTAGGGGTTAGTAGGGGATATAGGGATAGTAGGGGTTAGTAGGGGATATTAGGGGTTAGTAGGGATAGTAGGGGATGTGGTTGTAGGGATAGTAGGGGATAGTAGGGGTTAGTAGGGGATATTGGGGTTAGTAGGGGATAGTAGGTGGGTAGGGGTGGGTTGTAGGTTGGTTTTTTGTTTGTAGTAGGGTGTGGGGTTTGGTTGTAGGGGATTGGGGATAGTATGGGATATAAGGGATATATATAGGGGATAGTAAGGGATTGATGTTTTAGTAAGGGAGTAGGGTTGTTTGGTTTGGATTAGTTTTTAGTTGTTAGTTAGTTATATTAGTTTGGTTTATTTGGGTGGGATTGGTAATTTGTTATTATTTTTTTTTTAATTGGGGTTGTATTGGGATTTGTGAGGTTATGGGGTTCTTGGGGGTTATATTTTTTGTTGGTGTGTTTGTGTTGTTTTGGATTTTTGTTGGGTTTGGTTTTTAATGATTGGATGTTTTTTGATTTGTTGGATTAGGGGTTAAGGCTAGGGGTTAGTAATAGAGTAGGTTGTGATTATGTTTTATTGGTGTTTATAGGATTGTTTGTTGTATCGAGTTTTGATTTTTGGTATGTGGTTATGGGGATGTAGTTATGGATAGTTAGGTTATAGGGATGTGGTTGTAGGTTATATGGGATAGTAGGGGATAGTGGGGATAGTGTTAGGGTTAGGGGGTTGTAGGATTAGTAGGGTTATTTGGATATTAGGTTATAAGGGGATTTTGTTAGTTTGATTTTGGGGTTGGGGTTTTTGGGGATAGTAGGAGTTGTGGGATTGTGGGGATTAGGGATTAGTTTGGTTAGTAGGGGATATGTATGGTGATTAGGGTATAGTAGGGTATTAGGGGATAGTGGTTATGATTGTTAATATTTTATAGGTTTAGATGTAGGGTGTATGGGGTAGTGTTGGGGATTAGGGTAGTGGGTGTTTTATAGAAGATTTATGTTTTTATTGATTTTATGTTTTATTATTGATGTGGGTCGCGGTTAGCAGGTTAGCAGGGATATTGGGCATAGAGGTTAGTGGTGATAGAAGGGGATGTAGGGTTTTTGTTTATTTTTTTTTTTTTTTTTTTTGTTTTTGGGATTTTTTATATTGGTAGTAGATGAGGTTTAGTGGGTATAGGATCTGGATTAGGGTTAGTATTGGGGATGTGGGGGTGTGTTATTATGTTATAGATAATATGTTTAAAGTTTTAATTAATATATTATTATATGTTAGTGGTTTTAGGATTGGATTAATTTTTTTTTTTATTATGTGATTAGTTGTGTTGGGATATGGGTTAAATTTTTATTGGGGTTTTGTTTTTATAGGTTGGGATCTGGATATTTTGTTGATGTGGTTTGTAGTTGGGGTTAGTAGGGTAGTAGGGTTTTATATAGGGGATATGGGGATAGTATGGGATATTGGGGATAGTATGGGTTAGTGGGTTTTTTAGTTAGTGGTTATAGATATAAGATTTGTTTAGGGGATAGTATGGGTTAGTAGAAGTGTGTAAGGGGATATTTAGGGGATAGTAAAGTTTATTAGGGGATTAGCAGGGAGTTAATGGGGATAATGGGGTTGTGTGTATGGATGAAGAGGTAGTAGGATAGTTGGGGATGGAGGGTTTTAGGGGTGTGTTACTGGGTATTAGTAGGGAGTTAGTGAGGATAGTAAAGGGATAATGGGGATAATGAGAGATTAGTTGAGGATAGGAGGGTTTAGTAAAGGATAGTACGAAGGGTTACTAAGGGATAGTAAAGTTAGTAAGTATAAATGACAAGGAGATAATGAGGATAATGAGATATATAGATATTAGGGATTATGGGTTAGTAGGGGATAATGAGGGGATAGTAAGGAGTTAGTAGGGATAGTAGAGGTTAGTAGGAAATAGTAAAGGGTTGTATAAATATTAAAAAAAAAGATAATATAGAATTTTAATAATTAGGAATATTAATTAAAAAAATAATAGAATAATAAAATTAATATAAAATTAATATAAATAAATCTTTATAAGCATAATAAAATATAAAAAATTATATAAAGAGACAATAAGAAATTAAGTAAGAGATAATAAAGAGATAGTAGAAAGTTTAATGAGATAAGCGGATAGTAAGGGTTAGTAGAGGACAGTAAGGAGTTAGTAGGGAGTTAATGGGGATAAATGGTTAATATGATTATCGATTGAGTTTATGGGATTATAGTAAAAAGGATAGTAGAGGTTATAATTATAGGTTAATGAGGATAGTAAGGGTTAGTAAGGGATAGGTTAAGAGGTTAGTAAAGAGATGTAAGGGAGGAGTTAGTAAGGGGATAATAAGAGGTATAGTGATTTAGTAGTGATTTGGGATAGAAAATTGAATTTAACATTAAAGGAGTTAGTAAAGAATAGTAAGGGATAGGAGTAAAGAGTTAAGTTAATAAAGAGATAAAATAGGTTATTAAGCGATAAATGGGGTTAGTAAGGGATAGTAAGGGATAATGAAGATTGGTAGGGGATAGTAAAGGAGATAGTAGGGTATGTTAGATAGTAAATATTATATGAGGAATATATGGAAGGTGATAGTTAAGGGGATTAGTATAGTATTAGTAAGGGGATAGTTAGGGATAGTATGAAATTAGTAAGGATAATGGGATAGTATAAGGATATTATGAGGATATGTAATTAATGGGGTTAGTGAGGATAGTAAAGGATAATGAGGATAGTAAGGGATAGTGAGGATACTAGAGTTTAAGTTAAGGGAAGATAGTAAGGAGTTAGTAAAGGGATAGTAAGACAGTTTAACATTATTTTAGTAGGGGTATAAGTAAAGGGTTAGTTATAGCGCCAGGAGTTAGTAGAGATACAATAGTTTATTGGGGTGTAGTGGTTAATGCAAGGGGATAGTGGGGATAGTAGAGGTTAGTATGGGGATAGTAGGGGATAGTAGGGGATCGTAAGGGATAGTAAAGGTTAGTAGGGGATAGTAGGTGATAGTAGGGGATAGTAGGGTATAGTATTGGGTATAGTATAGGATAGTAGGAGTTATAAAGGATGTAAAGGGATAAGTAAAAGTTAATGAATTAAAGGGATAATTGTATGGGATAGTAGAGGGGTTAATGAGGGTTGGTTAAGGTATAGTAGGGATAATGCAAAGGGGATGTAAGGGAGTAGGGATGTAGGGATAGTAAAGATTATAATATATCATTATAATAAATTAGATTATTAATATTTTAAAATTAATAAAATTATCAAGGATAATAAGGGAAATAAAAATAAAATAATAAGGAATAATAAGAATATTTTATAAAATTATAAAAGTATAAAGATAATAAAGATAAAAGGGATGTCAAAGTCGTCGGTCGTCGGGATCTTTCTATATATGATTAAATATTGAGTTAGTTAAGGTGCAAAGATAAATAAAAGTCGTAAGAGATAATAAAGTATCGCCAAAGTGTAGAATGCCAAAAATTATGGGAAATTAAATATAATAAATTAAATAAAGTATAAATAAAAAAAAATTATAATAAAGTATCATCACGAATAACAAAGTATGAAAATTAAGCAGAAAGTGCAGGGGATAAAACTATAAAAAAATTAAATAAGTAAAATATAATAAAGATAATAAAGATTAATAGTGGATTATAAGAATTAATGGGATAATAAATTTTAATAGGATAAATAGAGATAATAAAAGTTAATAAATAAATGGAAAATAAAGAGATAATAAATAAATATAATAAATAAATATATTTATAATTTATGATGTTCAAATTAAAATATTTTATAAAGATATGAATTAATAAAATATATAAATAATAAAATATAAATAAGAATTATATAAGTGTAAAAAAATAAAAATAAAAATATATAAGAATTAATAAAGGTTAATAAAGTTTAATAAATATATATAAAAGTATAAAGTTAGCAAAGATAATGAGTTCATAGAAGATAATATATATTTATAGAATCAATATCGATATATATATAATAACGGATATAGGTTAAATATAAATTAATAAAGTTAATAAATATAATAATCATAAATAATAAAATATATAAAATTGTAATAGATAAACAAAGGGATCTAAGATAATAAATTTAGAAAGGGATGAAAAACGATAATAATAAAGATAATATCAAGTTAATATAAATTATAAAGATGGCAAGGATAATAAGGATAATAAAATTAATAAAATAATAAAATAAATAAAAATTAATATAAGAAAGTTATCTCAAGAATAATAGGATAATAAAGATATTAAGTGATATCAAAAGGCAAAGTGTATAAGAGATTAGTCATCAAGTTAATGAGGATAAACCCAGGGAAAAATATAATCATAAAATAATGATAATCATTATAAATAATTAAAGATCTTACGTTATAATAGATAATAAGTGTCTAAAATAATTAATATAAATAAAATTATAATATTTGGACAATAATAAATATATAATATGGTAATAATTATATGTATAAAGATCAAATAAAAAGTTATTAAAGGATAATGTAAAGATAATAAAGATAAGTAAATGTGAAAAATTAATAAGGAAATTATAAAGTATAAATAAAGATAATGGATAATAAAGGATAATAAAGATATAGAGATAATGAATAATAAATAATAAATAATAATATTAATAAGGAAAAATAAAATATTATGCAAAATAAATAATGAAATTATAAAGATAATAAAGATAATAAAGTATATAAAGATATCAAGAGATGAAGTATGAGGAGTTAACAAATTAAATAAAATAATAAAACTAATTAATAATAATGTTAAAGGATAATAAACGTATAAAGAAATAAAGATAATAAAGTTATAAATATAATGTCGCGGATCGAAGGGAGTAGTAGGTGATAGTTGGGGATGGGAGGTTATAAAGATTAATGCGAATTGTAAAGAATCCTACTCATTAATAATATAAATGGATCGAAAATTATAACAATCTTATTAAATAAAATAATTTTATTATTTATATTAATAATGTAAAGATAAGTAAAGTTAAGTAAAGATGTAAGAGATAATAAAGATAATAAGAGATAGTAAAGATATAATAAAGGTAAATAAAGATAATAAAGATGTCAGAAAAGTCATTAAAACATAAATTAATAAAATAAATAAAGTTAATGAATATTATATAAGTGTAAGATATAATTATAAAATATCATATAATAAAAATTGAATAATAAAACCATAAAGATATAAAATTATAAAATTAATAAATTATCATATAAATCTCATCTCAATAATTGTAAAGATCATAAAATTAATAAGATTAATAGGGGATAATAGGAGATAATAAAGGAGATAGTAGAGAAATTAATAAATTATTATTGAAGATAATAAAGATGTTAATATAATAAAATAATACAATTTATAATAGAATAGTCATATTATATTATAAATAAATTAATAAGGAATATAATTCTTCGGGATAATAAAATATAAAAGACAGAAAAACAACTGTTTGTGTTACTCCATGTTACAAACCTTTACTCCGGTGGCTGTTGAAACACAATGCAATTGGGTTCTATCTCAAGCAACTTCTTGATAATGTTAGTTCTCCCCATAATTTATTTGCTAAAAAAAATATAGATTTAGATGATCTTCCATATAACAGAGTGTAGGTAGAGAGATCACAGAGTTCTATCGAGTGTAGGTAAATCACATTCTATAACAAAAGTGTAGGTAGAGAGGGAGTCCGTTCTATAACAGAAAGTGTAGTGAGGCTCACGATTCTATAACAAGTTTGAGTTCCCACAGTTCTAACGTGTTTCACCAGTTTATAACAAAAGTAAAATCCACAGAGTTCTATTATGAAATCCTCGGTTCTATACAGTGTATTTTATTCATAACATTAAAGTCACGGTTCTTCAATTGTAAGAATCCACATTCTTATTTTGGTTCTTACAATGGAAGGAAGTCACCGGTTCTATAACAGAGTGTAGTTAGAAGAAGTCCACAAAGTCTAACAAAGTGTAAGTAGGTTCACAGTTCTATAACAGAAGTGTAGGTTAGAGAGAGGGGGTCACACAGAGTTCTTACAGAGGTGTAGAGTAGAAGAGAGTCACACGTTCTATCACAGAAAGTGTAAAGTAGAGAGAGTCCCACCAGTTCTTAAAGTGTAGGTAAGAACCCCACAAGTTCTATAACAGAGTGTTGAGATTCACAATTCTATAACAAAGTTAAGTAGAAAGTCGTTCCTAACAAAGTGTAGGTAGAAGAGAATTCCCGGTTCTATAACAGAGAGTGTTAAAGTTCCAGTTCTATAACAGTGTGTGAAGAATCCCCGAGTTCTATAACAGTGTAAGTAGAGAGAGAGGTCACAATTCTATACAGTTGAGTCACACAGTTCTATAACAGAAAGTGTAAGAAGAGGTCACACAAGTTCTATAACAGTGTGTAGAGAGTCGATTCTATAACAAGTGTAGGAAATCACGTTCTTCACAGAAGTGTAGGTCGGAAGTCTCATTCTCTCAAGGTGTAGGTAGAAATCCACAGTTCTAATTATAAAGAAAATCCATTCTAGTGTAGTAGAGAGAGAGTCACAGGTTCTATAAGTGAATAGAAAAATTCCCACAAGTTCTATAACAAAAGTTATAGAAGAAAGTCCCCAAGTTCTATACAGAAGTGTAGTAGAAGAGTCCGTTCTAACAATGAGTATCACAGGTTCTTACAAAGTGTAGGTAGAGAGGTTCCACAGTTCACAAAAGTGTGTAAGAAAGGTCCACAGAGTTCTTGTAATAGGTTTTCAATGCGTAGGGAGACACGATTCTATAAGCAGAAGTTAGGTAGAGGAAGGGTCACGGTTCTTAACAGAGTGTGGAGAGAAGGGTCCCACAAGTTCTATAACAAGTGTAGTAAAGAAAGTCCCACAGGGTTCTATAACAATGTATAGGAATCACACATTCTATAACGAAAGTGTAGGTAAGAGAAAATTCACACGTTCTATAACAGAAGTGTAGAAATCCACGAGTTCTATAACAGAGTAGAGTCCGATTTCTATAAGGTGATAGAGAGATCACAGTTCTATAACAAAGTGTAGAGTATAAGAGAAGATTTCCACAAGTTCTATAACAAATGTAAGTAGAGAGAGATCACCGAGTTCTATAACAAAGTGTAAGTAGATCCAGTTCTATAACTTATAGAAAGGTCAGTTCTATAACAAGTTAGTAAAATCCCAAGTTCTTAACAAAGTGTAAGTGAAGAAGTCCCACAGGTTCTAGCAAGTGTAATAGAGAATCTCCGTCTTCATGTAGTAAAAATCATTCTTAGAGTGTAGTAGAAAAATCCTCGTTCTATAACAAAAGTGTAAGTGGTCACAGGTTCTATAACAAATGTAGTAGAAGTCACGAGTTCTATAACAGAGGTGTAGGTAGTTCCAATTCTTAGAATATAATAAAGAAGAGGTCCCGTTCTTGAAGTTATAGAGAGAGTCACAGTTCTATACAAAGTATAAGTAGTTAGAGTCTGTTCTTACGAGTGAAAGGAGGTCCCATTCTATGTGTAGGTAAAGAGAAAATCCCATTCTATACAATGTAAGTAAGAGTCACGAGTTCTATCAGAAGTGTGTAAGAGAGGGTGTTCTATAACAGAATGTATAGAGAAGAGAGTTCACATTCTATAACAGATGTAAGTAGAAAGAAAGTCCACAGTTCTTAACAGATGTAGAGTAGAGAGATCCCACAGTTCTATCAGAAGTGTTGAAAAGTCCCAGTTCTATAACAAAGTGAAAGTAAAAAGTCGTTCTATAATTATAGAAAATCCAGTTCTTTTAAGTCCTTCTATAACAGAAAGTGAGTCACAATTCTATAACAAAGTGTAGTAAAGTCCCCCAAGTTCTATACAGAGTGTAAGTGAAATCCACAAGTTCTATAACAATTATAAAGAGATCACAGTTCTATAACAAAGTGTAGTAAGATCCGTTCTTCAAAGTGTAGGTAAAGAATCACATTCTAACAAGTGTAAGTAAAAAGTCCAGTTCTATAACAAAGTTAAGTAGAGAAAGTCACACAAGTTCTATAACAGAAGTGTAAGAAATCCCAAGTTCTATAACAAAAAGTGTAAGTAAGAAATCACAGGGTTCTATAACAGAGTGTAAGTAAGAAAAGTCTCCCACTTCTTAACAGAGTGTAAGTGAGATCCTAGTTCTATAACGAAAGTGTAGGTAAAGGTCCACGTTCTGTAACAAGTGTAGGTAAAGTCCCAAATTCTTAACAAAGTAAAGTAAAAGATCAGTTCTCGAGTGTAGGAAGAAAGTCAGTTCTTAGAAGTGTAGAAGTCCCTTCAGTGTAGGTAAAAGGAGTCCACGAGTTCATAACAGTGTAAAGTGAGAAAGTTCCCACGAGTTCTATAACGAAAGTGTAGAGAGAGAGAGTCCCACAAGTTCTAAACAAAGTGTAAGTAGAGAAGGTCCCAGTTCTATAACAGAAGTGTAAGTAGAAAAGTCCCCGGGGTTCTATAACAGAAGTGTAAGTAGAAGAAAGTCCCGAGTTCTACAAAGTGTAGTAGAAAAATCACACGGTTCTTAACAATGTAGGTAAGGAGTTCCCACATTCTATAACAAGTGTAGGTAAAGAAGAGAAGTCCCAAGTTCTATAACAGAAAGTGTAGTAAAGTCCCACAATTCTATAACAAAGTATAAGTAGAGAAGTCACCGTTCTACTAACAGAAGTGTAAGTAGAAAAAATCCCAAAGTTCTCTAACGTTTAAAGTCACACAAGTTCTATAACGAATTAGTGAGAAAGTCCACAATTCTATAACAGAAAGTGTAAGTAGAGGAAAGTTCACACAGTTCTATAACAAAAGTTGTAGAAGAATCATTCTATACAAAGTTATAAAATTCCCACGGGTTCTTAACAAGTGTAGTAGGGTCACAGATTCTTAGTGTAGTAAGAGATTCACGGTTCTATAACAGTGTAGTAAGAGAATCACACAAGTTCTATAACAGAAGTGTAGGTAGAAGAGGAAAAATGTCCTACGGTTCTTAAAAGTTAAGTAGAGAGGAAGTCACACATTCTTAACAAATTAAGTAAAAGATCGTTCTATAACAAGGTTAGTGAAGAGATCCTATTCTCTAGTTTAGAGAGAATCGTTCTTATGTAAGGATCCGTTATTCACTCTATCAAAGTGTAGTAAAAAATCACAGGTTCTATAAGTGTTTTCGTTCTATCTTGTCCTGAGTTCTCTAACAATGAATATTTCTATAAAGTTTAATCACACATTTTGATTAAACCACACACGGTTCTATAACAGAAGTTAGTAGAGAAAAGTCTCAGTTCTCTAACAATTATAAATCGGATTCTATAACAAGTTAAGAGATCACTGGGTTT
Organism: Salmo salar; assembly: GCF_905237065.1. Classification (NCBI taxonomy): domain Eukaryota; kingdom Metazoa; phylum Chordata; class Actinopteri; order Salmoniformes; family Salmonidae; genus Salmo; species Salmo salar. Next base: position 4,636,974 of record NC_059448.1, read on the forward strand.
CTATATGTTAGAGTTCCCACAAGGATTCTATAACATTCCACAAGTTCTTATTATTCTTTTTGAATCCCTTCTATAACAATGATAGAGATCCGGGTTCTTGCGAAGTCGGTAAAAGTCCACACAGTTCTATTAGTGAAGTAAAGATCTTCTAAAAAAATCCCACAGTTCTCTAACGGGGTGTAAGGTGTCACACAGGTTCTATATGTTAAGTCCGTTTTTGTGTACTTTTAATTAGCTCAATTAATAAAATCTCCGTTTTAACAATGTGAGCAAAGAATCCTTCACGTTTAAACGTGTATAAAATCACACAGTTCTTGTTATAAAAAATTTTCATTCTATTTCAGTTATAGAGATCCCGCGAGTTCTCTAACTTATAAATCACCCAGTTCTCTTACAAAAGTGAAGTAGAAGTCCTGCAAGTTCTATAGCAGAAAGTGTAAGTAAAAAAAGTTCCGGAGTTCTATAGCACGAAATGTTTAAGTAAAAAAAAGTCCAAGGTTCTATAACAGAAAGTGTAATAATTCCTGTTCTCATAAGTTTAAAATCCATTCTAAATAATTCTATTCTTGTAGTATTTTCTATAACAATATAGAAAATTCACTAAGGGGATTCTATAACAGAAAGTAGAGTAGAAGAGGTCCAAGTTCTATAACAGAGGTGTAGGTAGAAGAGAAAGAGTCACACAAGTTCTATAACAGAGTGTAAATGAAGAAAAGAAGAAAGTCTACAAAGTTCTAACAAGGAAGTGTATAGTACAAAGAAGTCATTTCTCTTTGAAAGTGTAAATGAAAAGTCACACGAAGTTCTGATAACGAAGTTAGTTGAAATCCACAAGTTCTATAACAGAATTGTAAGATAGAAAGTTCACACAGTTCTATAACAAAGAAAGTATAAGTAAAGAAAGTCACGTTCTGTAAAGTGTAGAGTAAAGAAAATCACAAGTTCTAAACCGTAGCAAATGAAAGAAAATTCACAGAAGTTCTATAAAATGGTAAGAAAGTCACATCTTATAACAGAAAGTGTAAGTTAGAAAGAAAGTCTACAAGTTCTATAACAAAGTATAAGTAAAAAAAGTCTAAGTTCTATAACAAATGTATAGTAAAAAAAAAAATCTATAGTTTTTCAAAAAATTAAATAAAAAAAAAAAATCTTCACCGAATTAATAAAAAAAAAATCTAAAATTCAACATATAATAAAAAAAAACTTTCTCTTGTATAAGTAAAAGAAGTCTACAAAGTTCTAACAAAGTATAAATTGAAATCTAGTTCTATAACAGAAAGTGTAAGTAGAAAGAAAAAACCCCCTGAATTCTCAACAAAGTGTAAGTAGAAAATCTAGGGATTCTATAACAAGCGTAGAAATGAAAGAAGAAAGAAAATCCCACAGTTCTATAACAAAGTGCAAATGAAGAGAGAAATCCACACAGTTCTATAACAAGTGTAAGATGAAAGTTCCACACAGAAGTTCTATAACAAAGTTGTAGAAGTAGAGAAGAAGGTCACACAGAAGTTCTATAACAGAAGTGTAGAAGTAGAAAATAGTCACACAAGTTCTATAACAGAAAGTATAAATAAAAAAAAAAAACCCCTGATTCTGTAGAAGAGTGTAGTAAAGAAAATCCACTAAAGTTCTATAACTAGTGTGTAGGTGTAAAGTCACCTGAAGTTCTTTGAGAAGTGTAAGTAGAGAGAAAGTCTACAAGTTCTTACAACAGTGTAAGTAAAGTCCACACAAGTTCTATAACAGAAAGTGTGATGAAAAGAAATCCACAAATTCTATAACAAAGTGTTGAATTAAAGAAAGAAAGTTCGTTCTATAACGAAATTGTAAATAAGATGTCACACAAGTTTCTATAACGAATTGTAGAGTAGAAAGAAGAAAGTCAGAAGTTCTATAACAAACCTAAATGAAAAGAAAATCTACAGAAGTTCTATAACAGAGAAAGTGGATAGTAAAGTCACAAGTTTGTAGAAGTGTAGGTAGAAAGTTTCACAGGTTCTATAACGAAGTGTTTGGTTAGAGGGGAGTCACACAGGTTCTATAACAGAAAGTGTTGTAGTAGTAGTACTGGTGAGTGATACAGCAGTACTGGTGGTAGTAACAGTACTGAGGTGGTGTCAGTAACAGTACTGAGGTGGTAGTAGCAGTACTGGTGGTGAAAGTATTAATGAATGCTGGTGGTAATGGTAGTAGTAGTACTGGTGAGTGATACAGCAGTACTGGTGGTAGTAACAGTACTGAGGTGGTGTCAGTAACAGTACTGAGGTGGTAGTAGCAGTACTGGTGGTAAAATATAATGCTGGTGTAATTGTATACTGAGGTGTATGCAGTACTGAATTGTTATAGCAGTCAAATTGGTGTTACTAATTTTATATTAACTTTAACTGTACGTGTTTCTTTGGTGAGTAACAATTTTGAATAAATCTTTAATTTTTTTTTTTTGCATACTAGGTGGTGATTAGAAATTACTGGTGGCATCCATTTTTTATGGTGTATCATACTGGTGTAGTAGTCTTTTAGCAGTACTAGGTGGGGTGATGCTCTGACAACAATGTTACTAGTTGGTAGTAGCAAGTATGGGTATACTGGTGGTTAAGTTGGTGGGTGTTTTTTTGTTTTGTTTTATATTATGTTTCATACTAATGTGTAGTAGCAATTCTGGTGGTAGTAGCAGTACTGTTCGTATAATTTGTTTTTTTTTTTAGCAATTCTGGTGGTTAATGCAGTACTGGTGTAGGTGGTCAAATTGCTGAATTGATTTATATTTTGGTTGCATATACTGGTGGTGAGTAGCTACTGGTTGTAGCAGTACTGGCTGTGGTAATAACGTACTGGTGTTGTGCAGCAGTGCTGGTGGTGGTGGCAATACTAATTGGTGATAGCAGTACTGGTGGTAGTATTAACAATTGTGATGTAGCAGTACTGGTGGTCAGTGAATAGTACTGGTGTGTCAGTTTCTTTTAAGTAATTGTTATTAGCTAAGCACTACAATTATGTTGAATTTGTTTAGCAAAAACTTTTTTTATTTCTACTTTTCAATACTGTGTTAACTACTGGTGGTAGTAACAGTACTGGTGGTGGTGCTACAGTACGATTGGTGTGTATAAGCAGTATAATTGTATTACTGAATGAGTAGCAATATAATTTTATATTTACATCTTGTATATAATACTGGTAGATCAATAACCATACTATTGGTGGTAAATCAATAAACATATTACCCATACTGGTGGTGTAACAATTTGTTCTGTATGGTGTAATATCTATGATTGTATCAGCTATTTTATGTTTATTGTTACTCACTTTTGTATATTGTTATCTGGTTTGTTAATTAGATACTATTTGTATAGCATACTAAATGAGGTGGTTCCAGCACTATTTGTCATAATTCTGTGTGTCGGTCTTTCTTGTGCTTTGTATATTGCATATGTGGTTTGTATATCTTTTTTGTTGTAGTACTGGCGTGTTAACATTGGTTTTACGTACTGGTGGTGGTACCGGTACTGGGGTGGTGTAGCAGTACTGGTGGTAGTAGCATACTGTGTTTTATATTGTTACATCTTGTGTACTGGATGTTTATCTCTGTGGTATTAGCAGTTTGGTGATTCTGTGTTGCTTATTTTTTCATATGGTGGTGTTCTTCTGGTGTCTCATACTGGTGGTGTGGTATGTGTTACATTATGTTAGTGGCAGTATGGTTTAGATGTACTGTGTATAGCAATCTTTTACAGTACTGGTGTGTAAGCAGTATGGTGTGTAGTTGGTGGTGTAGTGTGATTAGTTACTGTTGGTATACTTTATGTGGTGGTAGTAGCGTATCTTGTATAGCGTTGTGTCTGTGGCTAGCTACTGTGGTGTATTATGTTTTCTAGTGGTTTTTTACTTGTTATTACTTTGTATTTTCGTCTAAGGTGTTTTTCTACTGGTGGTATCTCAACACTGTGGTTACTACTGTTTCATGTTTGCAGTATTTATTAATTGTTAGAGTGTGGTGGTGATGTACTGCTGGTGGTAGCAGTACTGGTGGTAAATTGTGCTGTTTTTTTGGTTATCTTTTTGTTGGTTATACAATTGCTGGTGAGGTGGTATTGGCATACTGGTGGTAGTAACAGTACTGGTGGTGGTGGCAGTGCTGGTGGTAGTAGCAGTACTGGTGGAAGTCAGCAGTATGGTGGTGGTAACAGTACTGGTGGTATAGCAATACTGTGTGTTAGTAATCTTTTTTTTTTATCTTGTTAACACTTTATTTTAATCTGGTGTTGCAGTGTGTGTTACATACTGGTGTTGTAGCATACTTTTAATCTTGATACATACTGGTGTGTAGTAGTACTGGTGGTTGGTGTTGATGGTGATTGCTACTGGTGGTTATCAACTGGTGGTGTTAGTAGCAGTACTGGTGGTGTTAAACGTATGGTGGTAAGTAGTTTTCTGTGTAATAAATACTGGTGGTGATAGCAGTATGGTGTTATATGGTGTGTAGCAGTGTGGTGGTGTATTTGTTCTTTTACTGCTGTTGATATGCGTCTGTTGTTATTTTTGTTTTGTAGTACTTTTATTTGTTTTTGGTGATTCTCTGTCTTTGCTCATTCTGGTGTAGTATATACTGTGGTAGTTATTGTGAACCTGGTGTATGCGTACTGGTGGTGGTTTTTTTACTGGTGGTCGTACTACTGGTGGTGTAGCAGTTGGTGTGTATTGGTGGTTATAGTATGGTGGTGTTTACATACTGGTGGTAGTAAAATTGCTGGTCAATTGGTATGAAATGCTAATTGGTGGTAGCGGTGCTGAGGTGGTGAGTACTTACTGGTGGTGTAGCTATTGGTCTACTGGTGGTTACATATGTTTTACTGTGGTTATTGTTATTACTTGTTACAGTCTTTTTATGCTTTAGCAGTACTGGTTAGCATGATACTCAATTGGTGTATACTACTGTTATAGCATACTGTGTGTAGCAGTACTGATGGTAGTAGCTTAGTACTGGTGTGTCAACAGTATGTGTGTACTCTTTTCATTGTTTGTACTGGAATTGGTCGTAGCGTACTGGTGTTTACCGTTGGTGTATACTACTGTGGTAGCAATACTTTGGTGGTTAGATACTGATGTTATTGTTACTTTTCTATGGTGTTAGTAAATATTAATATTATAGCAGTATAGTGGTTATATCTGTGTTAGCATATATTTGTGGTTAGTACTGGTTATTTTTACTGTGTTTTTTTTTTTATTTGGTGTTTGTTAATTGCTGGTGTAGAGTACTGGTGGTAGTAGCAGCAACTACTGGGTGGTACTCATACTGGTGGTTGGCAGTCTGGTGGTATACTTAGTAGCTTACTGTGTAGTATATAGTACTGGTGGTTGTACATTACTGGTGGTGGTCCTATGGTGGTTTACATACTGGTGGTATATGCTTTTGTTGGTGTGGTGTTATTTAGTAGTACTGGTGGTGGTAGCAGAGACTGGTGGTGGTTGCGCACTGGTGGTGGTAGCAGTACTGGTGTTGGTCATTAGCATACTTGGTGAAACCAGTACTATGGTAAAATTGTGTGTAAGTCTGTGGTATTGAGTATGTGTGTATAATCTGGTGTTAAGTTGTTTTGGCAGTTTTTTCTTGGTTAGAGTCTGTTGTGCGGTACTGGTGGTTTTATTGTTAGCGTACTGGTGTGTGAGTTGGTGTGTAAGTCTGGTGGGTAGTAGCAGTACTGGTGTTAGCAGCACTGTGGTGTGTGCATTGTTGGTTAGCGTCTGGTGGTGATAGTAGACTTTTGTAGCAGTACTGGTGGTATACTTACTGGTGTATACGTTTCTGATTTGGTTCATCTGTTTATATTTTCGTTTTATTTGTTGTACTTGGTTTCTTATACTGTTTCATTGTTCCTCATTTATGTTTTGTTTCTGTGTTTAATTTTTTTTGTTTATATTGGTGTTACATTTTTTTTGTGCTGTTGCTACTTGGTTTCGTACTGTGGTTGCATACTTGTTATTTAATTGTTATATACTGGTGGTGGTACCGTACTGGTGGTGGTAGCATACTGGTGGTGGTAGCAGTACTGGTGGCATATTTTTTTTTGTGTAGTTGGTTGTAGTCTATGGTGGTTCCTGTTATAAGTCTGATGGTGTAGCGGTTCTGGCGGTGTAGTACTGTGGTGTAGATCCTGTGGTGGTAGCGGTTTGGTGATACTTGGTTTTGTGTTATATATTTGTATTGTGTAGTTTTGTTGGTCGCTGTGGTTGTATGGTGGGTGGTAGGTACTGGTGGTAGTGGTAGCAGTACTGGTTAGTAGCATACTGGTGGTGTGTAGCAGTACTGGTGGTTAGTTACTTGTGTTCGTTCTGGTTTTGTTGTGTTGTATATTTTAGAGTACTGTGGTAGTAACAGTATGTGGTGGTAGCGGTACTGGTGGTTATTGCAGTACTGCTGTGGTAGTAGCAGTATGTGGTTAGCAGTTCTGTGGTGTGTACTGGTGGTAGTATATCTGGTGGTATGCATACTGGTGGTGTAGCAGTTGGTGGTGGTAGCTACTGGTGGTGTGTGCCTGTGGTGTAGCTACTGGTTTAATTTTTGTGCTTGTGGTGCAGTTTGATTTTGTTGTATGGTTGAAGTCTGTGTGTGACATACTGTGTGTATATTTTTGGTTGTGGTTATCTTGGTGTAGTTTTTTCACTACTGCTGTGTATATACTTCTGTTATTTTTTTTGGTAGTAGCAGTACTGGTGGTAGTAGTAGTACTGGTGGTGTAGCAGTACTGGTGGTGGTAGCAGTACTGGTGGTGGTAGCAGTACTGGTGGTGGTAGCAGTACTGGTGGTAGTAGCAATCTGGGTGGTAGCAGTACTGGTGGTAGTAGCAGTACTGGTGGTAGTAGCAGTACCGGTGGTAGTAGCAAGTACTGGTGGTAGTAGCAGTACTGGTGGTGGCAGTACTGGTGGTGGGAAGCAGTACTGGTGGTAGTAGCAGTACTGGTGGTAGTAGCAGTACTGGTGGTGGTAGCAGTACTGGTGGCTAGTAGCAGTACTGGTGGTAGTAGCAGTGCTGGTGGTGGTAGCAGTATTGGTGGTAGAAGCAGTACTGGTGGTGGTAGTAGCAGTACTGGTGGTAGTAGCAGTACTGGTGGTGGTAGCAGTACTGGTGGTGGTAGCAGTACTGGTGGTGGTAGCAGTACTGGTGGTGGTAGCAGTACTGGTGGTAGTAGCAGTACTGGTGGTAGTAGCAGTACTGGTGGTAGTATGCAGCACTTGGTGGTAGCAGTACTGGTGGTGGTAGCAGTACTGGTGGTAGTAGTAGTACTGGTGGTGGTAGCAGTACTGGTGGTAGTAGTAGTACTGGTGGTAGTAGCAGTACTGGTGGTAGTAGTAGTACTGGTGGTGGTAGCAGAACTGGTGGTGGTTAGCAGCACTGGTGGTGGTAGCAGTACTGGTGGTGGTAGCAGTACTGGTGGTAGTAGTAGTACTGGTGGTGGTAGCAGTACTGGTGGTAGTAGTAGTACTGGTGGTAGTAGCAGTACTGGTGGTAGTAGCAGTACTGGTGGTAGTAGCAGTACTGGTGGTGGTAGCAGTACTGGTGGTGGTAGTAGCAGTACTGGCTGTGGTAGGTGCAGTACTGGTGGTAGTAGCATTACTGGTGGTAGTAGCAGTACTGGTGGTAGTAGTAGTACTGGTGGTAGTAGCAGTACTGGTGGTGGTAGCAGTACTGGTGGTGGTAGCAGTACTGGTGGTGGTAGTAGCAGTACTGGTGGTGGTAGTAGCAGTACTGGTGGTAGTAGCAGTGCTGGTGGTGGTAGCAGTATTGGTGGTAGAAGCAGTACTGGTGGTGGTAGTAGCAGTACTGGTGGTAGTAGCAGTACTGGTGGTGGTAGCAGTACTGGTGGTGGTAGCAGTACGGTGGTGGCAGCAGTACTGGGGTGGTAGCAGCACTGGTGGTAGTAGTAGTACTGGGTGGTAGTAGCAGTACTGGTGGTAGTGAGCAGTACTGGTGGTAGTAGCAGTACTGGTGGTGGTAGCAGTACTGGTGGTGGTAGCAGTACTGGTGGTAGTAGTAGTACTGGTGGTGGTAGCAGTACTGGTGGTAGTAGTAGTACTGGTGGTAGGAGCAGTACTGGTGGTAGTAGTAGTACTGGTGGTGGTAGCAGAACTGGTGGTGGTTAGCAGCACTGGTGGTGGTAGCAGTACTGGTGGTGGTAGCAGTACTGGTGGTAGTAGTAGTACTGGTGGTAGTAGCAGTACTGGTGGTAGTAGCAGTACTGGTGGTAGTAGTAGTACTGGTGGTAGTAGCAGTACTGGTGGTGGTAGCAGTACTGGTGGTGGTAGCAGTACAGGTGGTAGTGGTAGCAGTACTGGTGGTAGTAGCAGTACTGGTGGTGGTAGTAGCAGTACTGGTGGTAGTAGTAGCGAGTACTGGTGGTGGTAGTAGTAGTACTGGTGATAGTAGTAGCAGTACTGGTGGTGGTAGAGCAGTACTGGTGGTGGTAGTAGCAGTACTGGTGGTAGTAGCAGTACTGGTGGTAGTAGTGCAGTACTGGTGGTGGTAGTAGCAGTACTGTGGTAGTAGCAGTACTGGTGGTAGTAACGTACTGGTCGGTAGTAGCAGTACTGGTGGTGGTAGCAGTACTGGTGGTAGTAGCAGTACTGGTGGTGGTAGTAGAAGTACTAGTGGTAGTAGCAGTACTGGTGGTAGTACCAGTACTGGTGGTGGTAGCAGTACTGGTGGCAGTAGCAGTACTGGTGGTAGTAGCAGTACTGGTGGTGGTAGTAGCAGTACTGGTGGTGGTAGTAGCAGTACTGGTGGTAGTAGCAGCACTGGTGGTAGTAGCAGTACTGGTGGTGGTAGCAGTACTGGCAGTGGTAGCAGTACTGGTGGTGGTAGCAGTACTGGTGGTGGTAGCAGTACTGGTGGTGGTAGCAGTACTGGTGGTAGTAGCAGTACTTGTGGTAGTAGTAGTACTGGTGGTGGTAGCAGTACTGTTGGTAGAGTAGCAACTGGTGTAGTGGCAGTACTGGGTGGTAGTAGTAGTACTGGTGGTAGTAGCAGTACTGGTGGTGGTAGCAGTACTGGTGGTGGTAGCAGTACTGGTGGTGGTAGCAGTACTGGTGGTGGTAGCAGTACTGGTGGTAGTAGTAGTACTGGTGGTAGTAGCAGTACTGGTGGTAGTAGTAGTACTGGTGGTAGTAGCAGTACTGGTGGTGGTAGCAGTACTGGCGGTGGTAGCAGTACTGGTGGTGGTAGCAGTACTGGTGGTTGTGGCAGTACTGGTGGTGGTAGCAGTACTGGTGGTGGTAGTAGCAGTACTGGTGGTAGTAGCACTACTGCGTGGTGGTAGCAGTACTGGTGGTAGAAGCAGTACTGGTGGTGGTAGTAGCAGTACTGGTGGTAGTAGCAGTACTGGTGGTGGTAGCAGTACTGGTGAGTGGTAGCAGTACTGGTGGTGGAAGCAGTACTGGTGGTGGTAGCAGTACTGGTGGTAGTAGCAGTACTGGTGGTAGTAGCAGTACTGGTGGTGGTGCGTACTGGTGGTGGTAGCAGTACTGGTGGTGGTAGTAGTACTGGTGGTGGTAGCAGTACTGGTGGTAGTAGTCAGCACTGGTGGCAGGAGCAGTACTGGTGGTGGAGCAGTACTGGTGGTGGTAGCAGTCTTGGTGGTGGTAGCAGTACTGGTGGTAGTAGCAGTACTGGTGGTAGTAGTAGTACTGGTGGTGGTAGCAGTACTGGTGGTGGTAGCAGTACTGGTGGTAGTAGTAGTAGTACTGGTGGTAGTAGCAGTACTGGTGTTGGTAGTAGCAGTACTGGTGGTAGTAGCATTACTGGTGGTGGTAGCGGTACTGGTGGTAGTAGCAGTACTGGTGGTGGTAGGAGTACTAGTGGTAGTAGCAGTACTGGTGGTAGTAACCAGTACTGGTGGTAGTAGCAGTACTGGTGGTAGTAGCAGCACTGGTGGTGGCAGCAGACTGGTGGTGGTAGTAGTACTGGTGGTGGTAGCAGTACTGGTGGAGTAGTAGTACTGGTGGTAGTAGCAGCACTGGTGGTGGTAGCAGTACTGGTGGTGGTAGCAGTACTGGTGGTAGTAGTAGTACTGGTGGTAGTAGCAGTACTGGTGGTAGTAGCAGTACTGGTGGTAGTAGTAGTACTGGTGGTAGTAGCAGTACTGGTGGTGGTAGCAGTACTGGTGGTGGTAGCAGTACTGGTGGTGGTAGCAGTACTGGTGGTAGTAGTAGTACTGGTGGTGGTAGCAGTACTGGTGGTAGTAGTAGTACTGGTGGTAGTAGCAGTACTGGTGGTAGTAGTAGTACTGGTGGTAGTAGCAGTACTGGTGGTGGTAGCAGTACTGGTGGTGGTAGCAGTACTGGTGGTAGTAGTAGTACTGGTGGTGGTAGCGGTAACTGGTGGTGGCAGCAGCACTGGTGGTAGTAGCAGTACTGGTGGTGGTAGCGCAGTACTGGTGGTGGTAGCAGTACTGGTGGTGGTAGCAGTACTGGTGGTAGTAGTAGTACTGGTGGTAGTAGCAGTACTGGTGGTAGTAGCAGTACTGGTGGTGGTAGCAGTACTGGTGGTGGTAGCAGTACTGGTGGTGGTAGCAGTACTGGTGGTAGTAGTAGCACTGGTGGTGGTAGCAGTACTGGTGGTAGTAGTAGTACTGGTGGTAGTAGCAGTACTGGTGGTAGTAGTAGTACTGGTGGTGGTAGCAGAACTGGTGGTGGTTAGCAGCACTGGTGGTGGTAGCAGTACTGGTGGTGGTAGCAGTACTGGTGGTAGTAGTAGTACTGGTGGTAGTAGCAGTACTGGTGGTAGTAGCAGTACTGGTGGTAGTAGTAGTACTGGTGGTAGTAGCAGTACTGGTGGTGGTAGCAGTACTGGTGGTGGTAGCAGTACAGGTGGTAGTAGTAGCAGTACTGGTAGTAGTAGCAGTACTGGTGGTGGTAGTAGCAGTACTGGTGGTAGTAGTAGCAGTACTGGTGGTGGTAGTAGTAGTACTGGTGATAGTAGTAGCAGTACTGGTGGTGGTAGTAGCAGTACTGGTGGTGGTAGTAGCAGTACTGGTGGTAGTAGCAGTACTGGTGGTAGTAGCAGTACTGGTGGTAGTAGTAGCAGTACTGGTGGTAGTAGCAGTACTGGTGGTAGTAGCAGTACTGGTGGTAGTAGCAGTACTGGTGGTGGTAGCAGTACTGGTGGTAGTAGCAGTACTGGTGGTGGTAGTAGCAGTACTAGTGGTAGTAGCAGTACTGGTGGTAGTACCAGTACTGGTGGTGGTAGCAGTACTGGTGGTAGTAGCAGTACTGGTGGTAGTAGCAGTACTGGTGGTGGTAGTAGCAGTACTGGTGGTGGTAGTAGCAGTACTGGTGGTAGTAGCAGCACTGGTGGTAGTAGCAGTACTGGTGGTAGTAGCAGTACTGGCGGTGGTAGCAGTACTGGCGGTGGTAGCAGTACTGGTGGTGGTAGCAGTACTGGTGGTGGTAGCAGTACTGGTGGTAGTAGCAGTACTTGTGGTAGTAGCAGTACTGGTGGTGGTAGCAGTACTGGTGGTAGTAGTAGTACTGGTGGTAGTGGCAGTACTGGTGGTAGTAGTAGTACTGGTGGTAGTAGCAGTACTGGTGGTGGTAGCAGTACTGGTGGTGGTAGCAGTACTGGTGGTGGTAGCAGTACTGGTGGTGGTAGCAGTACTGGTGGTAGTAGCAGTACTGGTGGTAGTAGCAGTACTGGTGGTAGTAGCAGTACTGGTGGTAGTAGCAGTACTGGTGGTGGTAGCAGTACTAGGTGGTGGTAGCAGTACTGGTGGTAGTAGCAGTACTGGTGGTAGTAGCAGTACTGGTGGTGGTAGCAGTACTGGTGGTAGTAGCAGTACTGGTGGTGGTTTCAGTACTGGTGGTAGTAGCAGTACTGGTGGTGGTAGCAGTACTGGTGGTGGTAGCAGTACTGGTGGTGGTAGCAGTACGGTAGGTGGTAGCCCCCTGGTTACCCCTGGTTACCGACAGTGTCAGCTGTGACCGTTTACATACAGTTACTGTGACTGTGATTAGCGTAACATAACGCTATGCATATGGCTAAGCACTGACTGGTGAGTCTAGCTTTTTACCAAAGCAATGAAATATCCTGTATCCTCACACACACACTCATTCTTACACGCAGCACAGTGAGATGTTCTCTTGGCCTTGTTTGATAGCTCCACAGTCCCCAGTAAATACGCTGGAAAATGTTTGTTTGATTGTTCCACAGTCCCCAGTAAATACGCTGGAAAATGTTTGTTTGATTGCAAATTTTGGCTATTTTGCTGTATGACGCAGACTTCACGACACTCATCTGAAGTCGTTGATGCCGGCACTACAATCCCGAACAGGTCTTCTCACAAAATCTACAAACTAATATGACCCCACCGTCTCACGAACAACCAGATGTCGGCTGTTTTGCTCTCACGACCCCAAAGCTTCACGAGGGGCCATCTGAAGGTGACCTGCTACTGGGTATAAATAGAATACACCACAAACAAAGGGGTTAATTTTGGGTCTAAAGAATAATGAATTACAATTCCTGATCTTCCTTAAATCTCATAGATATAAATATAGATATAGATACAGATATAGATACAGACACTTCAGAACATATTTTGGGAATTTGTTTGACTCTGTGTTTTCCATTTTCCAGGCTAATTGCACTAAGGTTAAATGAAATGCTTAATCATATATATATATATGCTAGTTTAGTTTAGCAGAACCCCCCCTCCCCGAAGTGTTAGACTCAAGAGGTTAACTAAGGGAAGACAAAATGCTTCTGTACCATACTGTCAGAAGCCAATGATCAATATTCACCAATATTCACCTATAGTAACCAATAGTAACCAATAGTAACATTAACTAACCAATAGTAACCTGTAGTAACAAATAGTAACCTACAGTAACCTATAGTAACATATAGTAACCAATTGTAACCAATAGTAACATTAACTAACCAATAGTAACCTGTAGTAACAAATAGTAACCTACAGTAACCTATAGTAACATATAGTAACCAATAGTAACCTACAGTAACCTATAGTAACATATAGTAACATTAACTAACCAATAGTAACCTACAGTAACCTATAGTAACATATAGTAAGTAACCAATAGTAATATAGTTAAGCCAGCAGTATACCACCTTGCATACCACTGCTGGCTTGCTTCTGAAGCTAAGCAGGGTTGGTCCTGATGGGAGACCAGATGGTGTTGGAAGTGGTGTTGGAGGGCCAGTAGGAGGTGCTCTTTCCTCTGGTCTAAAATATGCCCCGGGGCAGTGAATGAGGACATTGTCCTGTGTAGGGTGCTGTCTTTCGGATGGGACGTGTCCTGACTCTCTGAGGTCATTAAGGATCCCATTGTACTTATTGTAAGAGTTGGACTGTTAACCCTGGTTTCCTGGTTAAATTCCCAATCTGTCCCTCATACCATCACAGTCACCTAATCATCCCCAGCTTCCAATTGGCTTGTTCTTCCCCTCTCCCATGTAACTATTCCCCAGGTTGTTGCTGAGAATGTGTTCTCAGTCAACTTACCTGGTAAAATAATGGATACAAAAAGTAACCTACTGAAACTAACTAATATTCACACATAGCAACATATAGTAACCAATTATTCTATCATTTCAAATAATAATTTCACCTACACTTCCATCAATGATATGGAACCAGGAGAGCAACACCCCAAATCAGACATTTAACCTTAGAAAGATGAAACCAACTGATATACCGCCTGTCCTCTCTATGAAGGGGTCAATATCAACTAAGGAGCAGGTCTAGATGGACTTGAACCCACATGTATAAAGTGATCTGCTGATGTTAGACTGTATCATCTAGCAGACCTATTCAATCTGTCTTTAACGACTGGTGAAATGCCTTCTGGGTGGAAATGTGTCCGAGTGACCCTTCATCATAAAGGTGGAAACTAGTTAGACCCAAATAACTACACACCTACAGTACCAGTCAACAGTTTGGACACACCTACTCATTCAAGGGTTTTTCTTTATTTTTTACTATTTTCTACATTGTACAATAATAGTGAAGACATCAAAACTATTAAATAACACATATGGAATCATGTAGTAACCAGAAAAGTGTAAAACAAATAAAAAATATATTTTATATTTGAGATTCTCCAAAGTAGCCACCCTTTGCCTTGATGATAGCTTTGTTCACTCTTGTCATTCTCTCACACAGCTTCATGAGGTAGTCACCTGGAGTTAATTTCAATTAACCTGTTAGGGCTAGGGGGCAGCATTGACACGGCTGGATAAAAAACATACCCGATTTAATCTGGTTACCACTCCTACTCAGTAACTAGAATATGCATATACTTATTACATATGGATAGAAAACACCCTAAATTTTCTAAAACTGTTTGAATGGTGTCTGTGAGTATAACAGAACTCAAATGGCAGGTCAAAACCTGAGAGATTCCTTTACAGGAAGTGGCCTGTCTGACCATTTCTGGAACTTCTTTGCCATCTCTATCATTTACTAAGGATCTCTGCTCTAACGTGACACTTCCCACGTCTTCCATAGGCTCTCATAGCCCGGGAAAAAAGAGAATGTCGTCATTCCAGCCCCAGGCTGAAACACATTATCGCCTTTCTCAAGTGGCCCATCAAGAGACACTAGCTTATGCGCGTGACCCGACCGCCCCGCCTTTGGGATTTTTTCCTCTGTTTGCCGAAAAGGAGATTCCCTGTCGGAATATTATCGCTTTTCTCACGAGAAAAATGACGTAAAAATTGATTTTAAACAGCGGTTGACATGCTTCGACGTACGGCAATGGAATACTTTGAATTTTATTGTCAGGAATTGCGCTAAGCGCGCCGACACTTCTTTACTATTTCGGATAGTGTCTGGAGCATACGAACAAAAACGCCGCTATTCGGATATAACGATGGATTATTTTGGACCAAACCAACATTTGTTATTGAAGTAGACGTCCTGGGTGTGCATTCTGACGAAGACAACAAAAGGTAATGACATTTTTATAATAGTAAATATGATTATGGTGAGTGCTAAACTTGCCGGGTGTCTAAATAAGCGAGCCCGTGATGCCTGGGCTATGTACTTAGAATATTGCAAAATGTGCTTTCACCAAAAAGCTATTTTAAAATCGGACATATCGAGTGCATAGAGGAGGTCTGTATCTATAATTCTTAAAATAATTGTTATGCTTTTTGTGAAGCGTTTATCGTGAGTAATTTAGTAAAATGTTAGCGAATTCCCCGTAAATTTGCGGGGGTATGCTAGTTCTGAACGTCACATGCTAATGTAAAAGCTGGTTTTTGATATAAATATGAACTTGATTGAACAAAACATGCATGTATTGTATAACATAATGTCCTAGGGTTGTCATCTGATGAAGATCATCAAAGGTGAGTGCTGCATTTAGCTGTCTTCTGGGTTTTGGGGACATTATATGCTGGCTTGAAAAATGGGTGTCTGATTATTTCTGGCTTGGTACTCTGCTGACATAATCTAATGTTTTGCTTTCGTTGTAAAGCCTTTTTGAAATCGGACAGTGTGGTTAGATTAACGAGAGTCTTATCTTTAAATGGCTGTAAAATAGTCATATGTTTGAGAAATTGAAGTAATAGGATTTTGAAGATTTTGAAAATCGCGCCACAGGCTGGCAGTGGCTGTTACGTAGGTGGGACGAATTCGTCCCGCCGGTCCCATAGAGGTTAACAGGTGTGCCTTCTTAAAAAGTTATTTTGTGGAATTTCTTTCCTTCTTAATGCGTTTGAGCCAATCAGTTGTGTTGTGACAAGGTAGGGGTGGGTATACAGAAGATAGCCCTATTTGGTAAAAGACCAAGTCCATATTATGGCAAGAACATTTCAAATCAGCTAAGAGAAACAACAGTTTCTACAAGTGCAGTCGCAAAAGCACTATGTTGAAACTGGCTCTAATGAGGCGCCACAGGAAAGGAAGACCCATAATTACCTCTGCTGCAGAGGATAAGTTCATTAGAGTTACCAGCAGCTCAGATTGCAGCCCAAATAGATGCTTCACACAGTTAAAGTAACAGACACATCTCAACATTAACTGTTCAGAGGAGACTGAGTGATTCAGACCTTCATGATCGAATTGCTGCAAAGAAACCACTACTAAAGGACACGAGCAATGGACACCGGTGGAAATCTGTCCTTTGGCTGATGACTCCTAATTTGAGATTTTGTTTCTTTGTGAGACGCAGAGTAGGTGAACAGATGGTCTCTGCATGTGTTGTTCCCACCGTGAAGCATGGAGGAGGAGGTGTGATGATGTGGGGGTGCTTTGCTGGTGACACTGTCAGTGAGGCACACTTAACCAACATGGCTACCACAGCATTCTGCAGCGATATGGCATCCCATCTGGTTTGAGATTTGTTTAACACTTTTTGTTACTATGTAATTCCATATGTGTTATTTCATAGTTTGTACAATAATAGTGAAGTCGTCAATGTAGAAAATAGTAAAAATGAAGAAAAATGCTTGAATGAGTAGGTGTGTCCAAACTGTTGACTGGTGTCAGAAATCTGTTCAATAGCAAAAATATTTGATAACTTTTATTAAGTAAAAAAGACAAGAGGAAACTACTTTGAGAAATTCAACTCAATGATGTCACATTTTATATGGACATGGAGAAAGAGACAGAGAGAGAAAGAGACAGAGAGACAGAGAGACAGAGAGACAGACAGAAAATAGAGAAATAATAGAATGATTAACGATAGGTCTAATACACGGGTTACCAGTACACGGGGTACCAGTACCGAGTCCATGTGCATGGAGTACGAGGTAGTTGAGGTAGATACAGTATGACCATACAGGTAGGGGTAAAGTGACTAAAACCGAAAACTATTATACTTGAAGGTAACAGCGCTCACTGTTGCCCCTAGTGACCGGTCATCTCAAAACATCCTCAGACATGGATGGATATCAAATACTGATTCGGATGGTGTGGAAGCCTACTTGGATGGTGTGGCACCCTACTTGGATGGTGTGGCAGCCTACTTGGATGGTGTGGCAGTCTAATTGATTACATTTAGATTTGTTTTCACTGGTCTACACATAATACCCTAAAATGTCAAAGTGGAATTATGTTTTTCAAATGTTTTACAAATGAATAAAAATGAAAAGCTGAAATGTCTTGAGTCAATAAATATTCAACTCTTTTGTTATGACAAGCCTAAATAAGTTCAGGAGTAAATATTTACTAAACAGGTCACATTATAAGTTGCATAATAGTGTTTAACCTGGTTTTTGAATGACTACGTTATCTCTTTACACCACATATTCAATGATATGTAAGGTCCTTTGGTTGATCAGTGGATTTCAAACACAGATTTAACCACAAAGACCAGGGACTTTTTCCAATGCCTCGCAAAGGGCACCTATTGGTAGATGGGTAAAAATAAAAAGAGCAGACATTGAATATCCCTTTGAGCATGGTAAAGTTATTAATTACACTTTGGATGGTGTATCAATACACCCAGTCACTACAAAGATACAGGCGCCCATCCTAACTCAGTTGCTGTAGAGGAAAGAAACCTCTCATGGATTTCACCATGAGAGCAATGGTGACTTTGAAACAGTTACAGAGTTTAACCTGTTAGGGCTAGGGCAGATTGACACGGCCGGATAAAAAGCGTACCCGATTTAATCTGGTTACTACTCCTGCCCAGTAACTAGAATATGCATATAATTATTGGCTTTGGATAGAAAACACCTAAAGTTTCTAAAACTGTTTGAATGGTGTCTGTGAGTATAACAGAACTCATATGGCAGGCAAAAACCTGAGAAGATTCCATACAGGAAGTGCCCTCTCTGACAAGTTCTTGTTCTTCTTGGCTCTGTTTATTGAAAACTGAGGATCTTTGCTGTAACGTGACACTTCCTACCGCTCCCATAGGCTCTCAGAACCCGGGAAAAAGCTGAATGATGTAATTCCAGCCTCTGGCTGAAAAACATTAGCGCGTTTGGATAGTGGCCGGTCAGAGTACTATGAGACTCAGGCTCGTACGAGGGGATCCCATGCTTTTATTTTCTCTCTCTTTGAACGTAAACACGCTTTCCCGGTCGGAATATTATTGCTTTTTACGCCATTTTTCTCGTAGAAAAGCGATAATATTCCGACAGGGAATCTCCTTTCGGCAAACAGAGGAAAAAATCACAAAGGCCGGGGGCGGTCGGGTCACGCGCATAAGCCCAGAGTCCCTTGATCGGCCACTTGAGAAAGGCGATAATGTGTTTCAGCCTGGGGCTGGAATGACGACATTCTGTTTTTCCGGGCTCTGAGCGCCTATGGACGACGTGGGAAGTGTCACGTTAGAGCAGAGATCCTTAGTAAAAGATAGAGATGGAAAAGAAGTTCAAGAAATGGTCAGACAGGCCACTTCCTGTAAAGGAATCTCTCAGGTTTTGACCTGCCATTTGAGTTCTGTTATACTCACAGACACCATTCAAACAGTTTTAGAAACTTTAGGGTGTTTTCTATCCATATGTAATAAGTATATGCATATTCTAGTTACTGGGTAGGAGTGGTAACCAGATTAAATCGGGTATGTTTTTTATCCAGCCGTGTCAATACTGCCCCCTAGCCCTAACAGGTTTTAAGGAGATGTTTATCTATAATTCTTTGAATAACAGTTTATTATTTTATCAACGTTTGTGATGACTATTTCTATAAATTGATATGCTCATTCACCGGAAGTTTTTGAAGGAAAAACATTTCTGAACATTACGGGCCAATGTAAAATGGGGTTTTTGGATATAAATATGAACTTTATCGAGCAAAACATACATGTATTGTGTAACATGAAGTCCTATGAGTGCCATCTGATTAAGATCGTCAAAGGTTAGTGCTTAATTGTAGCTGTATTTCTGGTTTTTGTGACGCCTCTTCTTGCTAGGAAAATGGCTGTGTGGTTTTTCTTGTCAAGGTGATGTCCTAACATAATCTAATGTTTTGCTTTCGCCGTAAAGCTTTTTTTGAAATCGTACAATGTGGTTGGATTAACGAGAGTCTTATCTATAAAATGGTGTATAACACTTGTATGTGTGAGAAATTTGAATCATGAGATTTTGGTGGTTTTGAATTTGCCGCCATGCTATTTCACTGGCTGTTGAATAGTGTGTCCCGCAGGTGGGACGGACACATCCCACATACCCAAAAGAGGTTAACAAAAGACACGTACCACCCCCCTGATCTTTCTGTCCTGCGTAGTAAAACAAGCAAGATGTATATAGATGTATATTTTTTCAGGTCCTTCTTCAGCCACGATTCCGAGATGCTACAGTTCTTCAGGTCCCGTTGATAGGATAGTCTCGACGGAACTCATCCAGTTTGTTCTCCAGTGATTGTGCATTCGCCATTAGAATGACGTAGTTTCGGCGGATAACACATTTTACGCCGCCTTTTCCTTTTTAGAATCTCAGGGATTAGGAGCTGGTGAGAAGTATGTCCTGTGCCTCCGACTCGTTGAAGTAGATATTTCCATCCGAATCGAGGTTAGTGATCCCTGTTCTGATGTACAGAAGCTCTTTTCGGTCATAGGATATAATGGCAGAAGTTTATGTTAAAAAAATTGCAGAACTGGTTGGGAGCCCGTAAACAGCAGCTATTCAGCACCGCTCTTTCAGCCTAGAGAGAGAGAGAGAGAGAGAGAGAGAGAGACACACACACACACACACAGAGAGAGAGAGACACACACACACACACACACACACAGAGAGAGAGAGAGACACACACACACACACACACACACACAGAGAGAGAGAGAGAGAGAGAGACACACACACACACAGAGAGAGAGAGAGAGACACACACACACACAGCAGAGAGAGAGAGAGAGAGACACACACACACAGAGAGAGAGAGAGAGAGAGAAAGAGACACACACACACAGAGAGAGAGAGACACACACACACACAGAGAGAGAGAGAGAGAGACACACACACACAGTGAGAGAGAGAGAGAGACACACACACACACACAGAGAGACATTTAGACTCAACCAAATTATGAGAAAGCAAAAATATAACTATACTGAACAGAAATATAAACACAAGATGTAAAGTGTTGGTTTCACGAGCTGAAATAAAATATCCCAGAAATGTTCCATACGCACAAAAAAAAGTGTGTTTCTCTGAAATTGTGTGTCCAAATTTGTTTATATTCCTGTTAGTGAGCATTTCTCCTTTGCCAAGATAATCCACCCACCTGACAGGTGTGGCATATCAAGATGCTGATTAAACAGCATGATCATTACACAGGTGCATCTTGTGCTGGAGACAATAAAAGGCCACTCTAAAATGTGCAGTTTTGTCACACAACACAATGTCACAGATGTCTCTAAGAGAGCGCACAATTGGCATGCTGACTGCAGGAATGTCCAACAGAACTGTTGCCAGAGAATTTAACGTTAATTTCTCTGCCATATGGCGCCTCCAACGTCGTTTTAGGGAATTTGGCAGTACGTCCAATCGTTCTCACAACGGCAGACCACATTTAGACACGCCAGCCACATCCATCTTCTTTACCTGCGGGATGGGTCTGAGGACAGGACAGGGGGGTGGGGTGGGGGGGTGTTCTGAAGAGTATTTATGTCTGTAATAAAGCCCTTTTCTGGGGAAAAACTCATTCTGATTGGCTGCGCCTGGTTCCCCAGTGGGTGGGCCTATACCCTCCTGGCCCATCCATGGCTGCACCCCTGCCCAGTCATGTGAAATCCATAGACTAGGACCTAATTTATTTATTTCGATTGACTGATTTCCTGATATGAACTGTAACTCAGTAAAATCGTTGAAATGGTTGCATGTTGCATTTATATTTTTGTTCAGTATATTTGACACACTGGAAAGAACCAAAAAACAGAGGAAATTGGAATGCTATCTGGCCCTAAACAGAGAGAACACAGTGGCAGAATACCTGACCACTGTTACTGACCGTAAATTAAGAAAATACTTGACTATGTGCAGACTCAGTGAGCATAACCTTGCTATTGAGAAAGTCCATCGTAAGCAGACCTGGCTCTCAAGAGAAGACAGGCTATGTGCACACTGCCTACAAAATTAGGTGGAAACTGAGCTGTACTTCCTAACCTCCTGCCAAATGTATGACCATATTAGAGACACATATTTCCCTCAGATTACACAGACCCACAAAGAATTTTAAAACGAACACATTTTAACATTTTAAAACAAACAAATCCAGTTTTGATTAACTCCCATATCTACTGGGTGGAATACCACAGTGTGCCGTCACAGCAGCAAGATTTGTGACCTGTTTCCACAAGAAAAGGTCAACCAGTGAAGAACAAACACCATTGTAAATACAACCCATATTTATGTTGATTTATTTTCCCTTTTGTACTTTAACCATTTGTACATCATTACAACACTGTATATAGACATTATATTACATTTTATATATCTATGTTTTTAAAATAAAAAATGGAATGTAGTGTTTGCTAATGTTTCCCTTGATTATTTCTCTTTTGTTTATTGTCTATTCCATTTGCTTTGGCAATTTCAACATATGTTTCCCATGTGAATAAAGCCCTTTGTATTGAATTGAGAGAGCAAGAGAGAAATGTAATTTAATTGAGAGAGAGAGACAGAGAGCATGTTTTGAATTAGTAGGAAGCGAGAGATTAAAATGAGAGAGCACCAAAGATGGGAGTTCTATGGTAGTTTTGACCCTTGACCTTTGGTTTATGTTTCATCTTCTTTCTGTTTGTTTTGCCTGTTTGTTTTAGCAAGCTGTTGGGTGTGTCTCTCGACAATAAACTGAGACATTCAAGGTTAGATTGAGATCGGCCCTGGTATCAGTCACAATCTCATCTCTCAGTTTATCCCGGCAGCGCGGGCGCGGCTATCGCCAAGACGGTGCATTCTTCTGTCGGCAGGTGATAACAAGTCTCACACACGTACAATGGAGACTCTAAACACCTGGAAACAATGGATGACGGATCAACAACATTGTAGTTACTCCACAATACTAACCTAATTGAAATAGTGAAAAGAAGGAAGCCTGTACGGAATGCAAATATTCCAAAACATACATCCTGTTTGCAGTGACGATTTTAGCATGTAAATCTCCCCAAAATGTGTGCAGATGCATGCCAGCAAAGCCACAACATAACACTAAACAATACATTAATTGCACTATAACAGTGACAAACGGTGAAAATTATGTCATGGCTTTAAAAGCTTCTGATAGGCTAATTGATGTCATTTGAGTCAATTGGAGGTGTACCTGTGGATGAATATCAAGGCCTACCTTCAAACTCAGTGTCTCTTTGATTGACATCATGGGAAAATCTAAAGAAATCAGCCAAGACCTCAGAATAAAAATTGTAGACCTCCACAAGTCTGGTTCATCCTTGGGAGCAATTTCCAAATGCCTGAAGGTACCATGTTCATCTATACAAACAATAGTACGCAAGAATAAACACCATGGGACCACGCAGCCATCATACCGCTCAGGAAGGAGACGCTTTCTGTCTCCTATAGAGGAATGTACTTCGGTGCGAAAAGTGCAAATCAATCCCAGAACAACAGCAAAGGACCTTGTGAAGATGAAACAGGTACAAAAGTATCTATATCCACAGTAAAACGAGTCCTATATCGACATAACCTGAAAGGCCGCTCAACAAGGAAGAGTCCACTGACCCAAAACTGCCATAAAAAAAGCCAGACTACAGTTTGCAACTGCACATGGGGACAAAGATCGAACTTTTTGAAGAAATATCCTCTTGTCTGATGAAACAAAAATAGAACTGTTTGGCAATAATGACCTTCGTTATGTTTGGAGGAAAAAGGGGGAGGCTTGCAAGCATTCCCGACCGTAAAGCAAGGCGGTGGCAGCATTATGCTGTGGGGGTGCTTTGCTGCAGGAGGGACTGGTGCACTTCACAAAATAGATGGCATCATAAGGCAGGAAAATAATGAGGATATATTGAAGCAACATCTCAAGACACCAGTCAGGAAGTTAAAGCTTGGTAACAAATGAGTCTTCCAAATGGACAATGACCCCAAGCATACTTCCAAAGTTGTGGCAAAATGGCTTACGGACAACAAAGTCAAGGTATTGGAGTGGCCATCACAAAGCCCTGACCTCAATCCTATAGAAAATTTGTGGGCAGAACTGAAAAAGCATGTGCGAGCAAGGAGGCCTACAAACCTGTCTCAGTTACACCAGCTCTGTCAGGAGGAATGGGCCACAATTCACCCAACTTATTGTGGGAAGCTTGTGGAAGGCTACCCGAAACGTTTGACCCAAGTTAAACAATTTAAAGGCAATGCTACCAAATACTAATTGAGTGTATGTAAACTTATGACCCACTGGGAAGGTGATGAAATAAATGAAAGCTGAAATAAATCATTTTATCTACTATTATTCTGACATTCCACATTCTTAAAATAAAATGGTGATCCTAACTGACCTAAAACAGGGATTTTTTACTAGGATTAAATGTGAGGAATTGTGTGCAAAGCTGTCAGCAAGGCAATGGATGGCTACTTTGAAGAATCTCATATATAAATATATATTTAGATTTGTTTAAAACAAATTGATGTTTAAATATTTTTAGTTACTACATTATTTTACATGTGTTTTTTCATAGTTTTGATGTCTTCACTCTTAATTCTACATTGTAGAAAATAGTAAAAATAAAGAAAAACCCTGCAATGAGAAGGTGTGTCCAAACTTTTGACTGGTAATGTATATAAGTATAATTTGTTTAGCTAAACAGGTGGGGCCCTTCCCCATCAACAGGCGGGGCCCTTCCCCATCAACAGGTGGGGCCCTTCCTCATAAGCAGGTGGGGCCCTTCCCCATAAACAGGTGGGGCTCTTCCCCATCAACAGGTGGGGCCCTTCCCCATCAACAGGTGGGGCCCTTCCCCATCAACAGGTGGGGCTCTTCCCCATCAACAGGTGGGGCTCTTCCCCATAAACAGGTGGGGCCCTTCCCCATCAACAGGTGGGGCCCTTCCCCATCAACAGGTGGGGCCCTTCCCCATCAACAGGTGGGGCTCTTCCCCATAAACAGGTGGGGCTCATCCCCATAAACAGGTGGGGCTCTTCCCCATCAACAGGTGGGGCCCTTCCCCATCAACAGGTGGGGCCCTTCCTCATAAGCAGGTGGGGCCCTTCCCCCATAAGCAGGTGGGGCCCTTCCCCATAAACAGGTGGGGCTCTTCCCCATCAACAGGTGGGGCCCTTCCCCATCAACAGGTGGGGCCCTTCCCCATCAACAGGTGGGGCCCTTCCTCATAATCAGGTGGGGCCCTTCCCCATAAGCAGGTGGGGCCCTTCCCCATAAACAGGTGGGGCTCTTCCCCATAAACAGGTGGGGCCCTTCCCCATCAACAGGTGGGGCCCTTCCCCATCAACAGGTGGGGCTCTTCCCCATCAACAGGTGGGGCTCTTCCCCATAAACAGGTGGGGCCCTTCCCCATCAACAGGTGGGGCCCTTCCCCATCAACAGGTGGGGCCCTTCCCCATCAACAGGTGGGGCCCTTCCCCATCAACAGGTGGGGCTCTTCCCCCATAAACAGGTGGGGCTCATCCCCATAAACAGGTGGGGCTCTTCCCCATCAACAGGTGGGGCTCTTCCCCATCAACAGGTGGGGCTCTTCCTCATCAACAGGTGGGGCTCTTCCCCATCTTCCCTGAATGGCGTGTCACCACTGCCTGTTTGCAATTAATGTAACACTGTAAAAAATGTGGCAGTGCAATTCCAAATCCAATAGTTTCGCCTGCCAAATAAGTTCTGTTATACTCACAGACATAATTTCTAACCGTTTTAGAAACTTTAGAGTGTTTTCTATCCAAATCTACCAATTATATGCATAGCCTAGCTTCTGGGCCTGAGTAGCAGGCAGTTTACTTTGGGCACGTTTTTCATTCGGACGTCAAAATACTGCCCCCCTACCCTAGCCCAAAGAAGTTAAGGACTGGGGAGTTTTTCAGGATAACAAATAAACCTAATGGAGCTAAGCAGAAACCAGGAAACCCTGCTTCAGTCTGCTTTCCACCAAACACTGGGTGATGAATTCACTTTTCAGCAGGACAATAACCTAAAACACGAGGCCAAAACTACACTGAAGTTGTCTGGAAAATGGTTGTTTTGCAATGATAAATAACCAATTTGACAGAGCTTGAAGAATTTTTAAAAGAATAATAGGCAAATACTTAGAAAGACTCACAGCCAAAGGAGATTCCAACATGTATTGACTCAGAAGTGTGAATACTTATGTAAATTAGATATTTATGCATTTCATTTTCAATAATTTAGCAAAAATTTGGTTTTGTGTATAGATGGGCAATTTTTTTTTTTTAATTCAGGCTTTAACACAAAGTTTGGAACAAGTCAAGAGGTATGAATACATTTTGTTCCGAACTATTTGCATGTACAGGTACACACAATGTAATCTCGGTTAATCCAGAAGTAAAATCTCACGTCATTTGGTCAATTTTTAACTTCTGGTTCTATACATGTTAGAAATTGAGAGTTCCGGCAAAAACTTCTCCACACCCACCAAAGGAACCTCTCAGCCAAAGCCCCCTTCCCATCTGTGAGGACACACCCACCAAGCAAATCTAATCAAATCGAGTTGAAGCAGTTTAAGCACCGCCTTCGTCCAATCCAGATATGTCCAAATAACCAAATAGCCGAAAACTCAAAAACCGGAAACAAATTTTACATGTTATCTCATCCCCAGCTATAGATACAATCAGTGGCCTTCTGGTAGAGGTGGTACAGATGTAAGATCTTTAATTTGATCACTCTTTTGTTGCTGAGAATTGTCCGCAAATCAGGAAATGCAAACGTGTAGTGTATTTGAGTTTTAAAAAGGCTTCTAAAGTTAGTATTTTCCACTTTGAAATGTCAAACTTGATTTGCCCTAACGAATAATGTATCATCCCCTACAAAAATGTGCATTCTTTGGAATCTACATAATAATTCACATTTCCTGCTGTGGCAGGAATATTTTCTTACTGTAGCAAATGAAGATCCTACATCTGTACCACCTCTACCAGATGGCCACTGATTGTATCTATAGCTGGGGATGAATGTACACCCATCTCTGCCAAGGCTTTGGTTGTCTTGTTTTAATGAACAACACTTGTTTGGACTGGAAGTTTAGATGTTTTGTTCCTTCCTGTTTGGTGAGAGTCGTGACCCAAAGGGTGGGGTCACAAGAGCAAGTCATCAAAGAAACCTCTTGTTGTCTGAGTGAAATGGGTAAGAGTTGCAAAAGTTCCTTCCAAGGATAGGATTGATTGTAGGTAGGAAAGATTAGATAGATAGGTAAGATTAGATAGATAGGTAAGATTAGATAGGTAGAAAGATTAGATAGATAGGTAAGATTAGATAGATGGGTAAGATTAGATAGATGGATAGACAGACAGACAGACAGACAGACAGACAGACAGACAGACAGACAGACAGACAGACAGACAGACAGACAGACAGACAGACAGACAGACAGACAGACAGACAGACAGACGATAGATAGGACTTTTTTTTGTCTTTCTTTACTGAAACATTCTCTATTTCATTTAAAACTCACCCCCCCCCACTTAAAAATAAAAAAACAAAATATATCCTGTACTGCGTACATGTACCATACTCACCTTTCCATCTACCACATGATACAAACCGACATCACAATACCCACTCCTACAACCGTATATCCAAAACATCTTCCCCAGCTATACAGACAGCCCCCAACACACCATATCTCCTGGAAACATCTCCACGCTTTTTATCATTGTATAGAAGTCAAACTCAACCCTAAGCGCATGAGACCATCCCATTAAACACTAGTAAAGGGTCTGTTATCCCCTCCACCTTTGACCCTGTTCCTCCTTGTTGGCGAAATAGCTAACTTGCGTGAGCAAACAGAAAATTCAAAACACAACACATTTGGCCTTCTCCTTACTCGAATACCTGTATCCCATTATAAACATCCCAACAGTAAAAACCACCCCAACCTCTCACACAGACATTCCAACAGAGACATTAATGGCATTAACCTGGTGCACACAGAAAACACATGAATCACAGTTTCTTTCATTACACAGAAAGGATACCCCTGCCTGATTCCGGTTCAACCCGTACACAACCAGCTGTTAGTGGCCAGGGCTCCATGTAGAACCCTCCACTGGAGGTCCCCTGACTTCTTTGGTACTGGGGGGGTTTGTAAGCCCCCTCCATCTAAAACCCACAATACTCTCTGCCCCACATACCCCCTGCCACTGATGTGTCCTCACTCCCTGTTAGGCTCCTAATGTTCCCTAAACCTTAACGCAGAGGTTGTAGAGGGCTTTACCTCCCGACCCTTCAAACTCTCCCAGGCTTCGGAGTGTTAAAACCTGTTGCGGAACCCCTCGCCAACAGCAGCAGTGAAATAGCAGGGTGCCAAATTCAAAACAACAAAAATCTCATAATTCAAATTTCTCAAACATACAAGTATTATACACCATTTTAACCTGTTAGGGCTAGGGGCAGTATTTACACGGCCGGATAAAAACGTACCCGATTTAATCTGGTTATTACTACTGCCCAGAAACTAGAATATGCATATAATTATTGGCTTTGGCTAGAAAACACCCTAAAGTTTCTAAAACTGTTTGAATGGTGTCTGTGAGTATAACAGAACTCATATGGCAGGCAAAAACCTGAGAAGATTCTGTACAGGAAGTGCCCTCTCTGACAAGGTGTCCTTAGCTTCTTGACTCTTTTTATTGAAAACTTAGGATCTTTGCTGTAACGTGACACTTCCTACGGCTCCCATAGGCTCTCAGAACCCGGGAAAAAGCTGAATGATGGTTTGCAGCCACTGGCTGAAAGACAGTAGCGTTTGGATAGTGGTCGGTCAGAGTACTGTGAGACTGAGCGCGTGCCCGGCGACCCAAGGCTATATTTTCTCTCCTCTCTTTAGCTAAAACACAGATTCCCGGTCGGAATATTATCGCTTTTTCGAGAAAAATGGCATAAAAATTGGATTTTAAACAGCGGTTGACATGCTTCGAAATGCGGTAATGGAATATTTAGAGTTTTTTTTGTTCATTAATTGCGCGCGCACGTACCCCTTCTTTACAATTCGGATAGTGTCTTGACGCATCGAACAAAACGCGGGTATTCGGACATAACTATGGATTATTTTGGACCAAAACCATTATATGCTAGCTTGAAAATGGGTGTCTGATTATTTCTGGCTTGGTACTCTGCTGACATAATCTAATGTTTTGCTTTCGCAAAGCCTTTTTGAAATCGAATAGTGTGGAAGTAGGGATAAAGGAGAGTCTTGTCTTTAAAATGCTGTGAAATTGCCAAGTATGTTTGAAAAATTGAAGTTTTTGTATTTATGAGGAATTTGTACTCAGCGCTCACGCCTTATCACTGGATATTGAGTAGTGTTCCGCTAGCTGAATGTCTAGATGTAAGAGGTTAACGAGAATCTTGTCTTTAAAAATGTGTAAAAATAGTCATATGTTTGAGAAATTGGAGAATAGCATTTCTAAGGTATTTGAATAACGCGCCACGGATTCCAACTGGCTGTTGCGTAGGTCCGACCCTAGAGAGGCTAAAGATAAAACT
The DNA here is from genome assembly GCF_905237065.1 of Salmo salar. NCBI lineage: Eukaryota > Metazoa > Chordata > Actinopteri > Salmoniformes > Salmonidae > Salmo > Salmo salar. The sequence continues at coordinate 4,665,555 of NC_059448.1, forward strand.
TCTCGTTAATCCAAACCACAGTATCCGATTTCAAAAAGGCTTTACGGCGAAAGCATAACATTAGATTACGTTAGGACAGCGCCTAGACAAGAGAAACCACAAGCCATTTTCCAAGCAAGGAGAGGCGTCACAAAAACCAGAAATACAGCTAAAATGAATCACTAACCTTTGACGATCTTCTTCAGATGACACTCCCAGTACTCAATGTTACACAATACATTTATGTTTTGTTCGATAAAGTTCATATTTATATCCAAAAACCCCATTTCACATTGGCGCATAATGTTCAGAAATATTTTGCCTCCAAAACCTCCAGTGAATGAGCACATCAATTTACAGAAATACACATCATGAAACTTTGATTAAAAGATATGAGTGTTTTACATAGGATTAAAGATAACTTACTCCTTTTTTTAATTTATTTTATTATTTTTTATTTATTTTTTTATTTTCAAATATTTTTTATTGAACATACACAAGAATGGTGTATAGGTATAAAAGACAAGTTTACAGTTCTTATCTAAACATAAGAGAACAGACATTGACCAAAAGACCCAGAGTTCTGGGTACAAAACAAATATTACAAAACAAGACATACAAAACAAGGACAGGTAGAAAAAATAAAAAATTAAAAAAAGAGTCGATGTAGCCCCCCACTTAACCCCCTTATTCCACCCTATTCCCTTCCCAACTGCTCGGGTGGCGGGCCAGCACACGCTGCCCAAAGGTAGATTACCGTATGACAATTAAGAGTGCGTTAGTGCAAATTCACAGCGCCGCCTGGTCCAAGTAAGAGAGGAAAGGCTGCCAGATTTGATCAAATGTTGATAATGTATTGTTCAAAATATATCTAATTCTTTCTAAGTGTACAGTGTTTGCCAATTCGCTGAGCCATAATTTGGTAGAGGGCGCTTCCCTCTTTTTCCAAAACAACAAGTTAAATTTTTTTGCCAAATGAGACTGTAAGAGATGAGTTGTTTTTGGGAGTTGGTTAATCCGTTTAGGAATCGGACACTCCCAGGATTATCAGAAGCGGGTCTGGGTCTATTGAAGTCTCCAGAACTTCAGAGAGAGACCCCAAAAATTCCACACCAATACCCATACAAGTTAGAGCATAGGGCAAAGCAGTGGAGTAGTGTACCCTGCTCAGCCTGACATTTCTCACACATAGGGGATGTACCAGGAAATATCCTATGCAGTTTGGTTTTGGAATAGTGTAATCTGTGTAATACCTTGAATTGTAAGAGACGATGTCTGGAGTTAATGGAGCAAGTGTGGATATACACCAAGCTATCTTCCCAGTCTGCCACCGAAATGTCAGTCCCTAGTTCTTCCTCCCATTTTGCCTTAATGGCATCAGTAGAGGGTGCGCTAACAGATTGAAAAGCATCATATATATGAGATATCAGTTTGTCTGAGGTGGGGCATATTTTTATGCATCCGTCAAACGTGGAAGGTTTAGCATTCCCAAATGTTGGGAGGTATTTTCTAACATAGTCTCTAATCTGTAGGTATCTGAAAAAGTTACTTCTGGGAAGATTATAAGTTTCCCTCAGCGATTCAAAGGAAGCAAAGGTTCCCCCTATATATAAATCCCCTATGGTACTTATCCCCAACTCTCCCCACCGCTCAAAGGTGTTATCAAGGTTAGAGGGGGCAAAGGAGGGATTCCTGGCAACAGGAAGCATGAACGATATTGGTCTAAGATCAAAGTGGACTTTAATTTGCTTCCAGATTCGGACTGTGCTATGTATAATAGGATTGTTACGGTAAAGTGACATCTCCAGATTGACAGGTGACAAAATCACAGCACCAATAGAGAAGGGGTGGCACTCCTCTCGCTCCATACTAAGCCAGCTGGATGGCGGGAGTGCGTCATCCAGCAGAAACGTAACAGCGCGAGGTTGGCGCCCAGTAGTAAAATATAAAGTTTGGGAGAGACAATCCTCCTTCCATCTTGGATTTACAGAGGTGTTTTTTTACCTATCCTGTGTGTTTTATAATCCCAGATGAAAGGATTGATAATAGAGTCCAGTTGTTTATGAAAGGATTTAGGTATGAATATTGGGATGTTCTGGTATAGGTAGAGCAGTTGTGGGAGGAAGACCATAGGCAACAGCGCACAACCCTGCCTTGTCCCTCTGTGAAGGTTAAATCGGGGCGACAATGATTGGTTAGTGAGTATTCTCGCACTTGGGGTTCCTATATAAAAGCTGGATCCACTTTATGAACCCATCTCCAATATACATTTCTGTAGGACCTTGAATAGATAGGGCCACTCAACTTGGTCAAAGGCCTTTTCAGCTTCAAGAGATATAACGGCTAGGTCCACGTTAGGTAACCTCTGAGAATACATAATGTTGAATAGGCGCCTGAGATTGAAGAATGAGTTTCTGTTAGGGATAAAGCCGGTCTGGTCTGAATGGACCAATTTGCCAATTAAAGTGCTCAGCCTGTTAGCCAAAGTTTTTGCTAAAATCTTTTGGTCTGTATTAAGGAGGGATATTGGTCTGTATGACCCTACCTCTTCCGGATCCTTACCCTTCTTATGTATAACTGTAATAAACGCCTCATCCAAAGTGGATGGGAGCACTCCATCCTCGTTGGCCTGAACCAACATTTTGTGTAGGTAGGGAGAGAGCATGTTGCTGAATGTTTTGTAGAATTCACTCGGGTATCCATCTGGGCCCGGGGTCTTGCCACTCTTTAGAGATTTTATTGTTTCTGTAATTTCTTTAAGAGATATTTCCTTATTCAGGAAGTTAGAGTCTTCCTGGTTCAGGGCAGGAAGATTACAGTTCTCCAAAAAAGTTTTGCATAATTAAGGGGTTAGGATCCGCTTTAGATGTATATAAAGTCTCATAAAACTGACGGAATCTGTCATTTATGTCTTTGGGGGAAGAGAGTAATTCCCCAGATGCAGATTTAACTTTGTGAATCATACGGTCACTCACATTCTTACGAAGTTGTCTGGCGAGTAGTTTGTGTGGTTTGTCACCAAACTCAAAATATTTTTGCTTGGCATAGAGAAAAGATTTAGCAATTTTAGCAGAGAGGATCTGATTGTATTTAAATTTTAAAGACATCATTTTTTTATGTTTCTCCCTAGATGGGTGTCTAGCATTCTCCCTATCCAGTAAGTGAATTTGTCCCTCCAGTTCTACCAATTCTCTTCTGTTTTGCCTACTCCTGGCAGTCTGAAAGGAGATGATACAGCCTCTCAAATAAGCCTTCAGTGTTTCCCACAATAATGCTGGGGAAGTCTCTGTGTTGTCGTTGGTATCAAAGAAAAATGTAATTTGATCTTTAAGATGTTCACAGAATGTTGGTTCTGTGAGGAGCTGAGGATTCAACCTCCAGACCCTCTCGTTTGGTACGATGTCACCCAATCTCAGGGAGAAGGTGAGTGGACTGTGGTCAGAGATTATAATATCATGATACCTCACATTACAGGTACAGGGGAGTAGTTTAGCATCAACCAAAAAGTAGTCAATTCGAGTATAAACATTGTGAACATGAGAGTAAAAGGAGTATTCCCTACCCGTAGGGTTAGAGATCCTCCATATATCAAATAAGTTCGCATTTTTTATGTAGGTATTCAAGAATTCGCTTGAATAGGAGGTAGGGGTTCGCCGGGTAGAGGATCGATCCAAATATTGGTCTAGTACACAGTTAAGGTCCCCTCCAATGACCAGGTTAGTATGGGAGATATCTGGAATCAGGGCAAGGACTCTTTTGAAAAAAGAGGGGTTATCAATGTTTGGCCCAGAGATATTAAGTAGAGTTACAGAAGTAGAGTGGATCTCTCCTATTACGATCACATAATGACCCTCTTTGTCCACAATAGTGGTTTTATGTTGAAAGGGAATTCCTTTCCGTACCAGAATCGCTGTGCCTCTCGTTTTGGCAGAGAAGTAAGAGTGATACACTTGCCCCACCCACTTACATTTAAGTCTGTTATGAGAATTGTTTTTCAGATGGGTTTCTTGCAAAAATATAATATCAGACGAGAGTGCTTTCAAGTGGGCTAGGACCTTGCCTCTCTTAATTGGTTCATTTAAACCCTTGACATTCCAGGAAGTGAATGTAAGCCCCGCCCTCCTCTCACTTGTAGTTCCTATGGTGGCCTGCATAGCATGTAAGTTACTAAAAAGGTAAGAAAGTGCACCAAACTATCACGATCAGCATATGTAGCACCTACACCCGAGCAGTATCCAACCCACCCCTCCCCCCCTGCAAGCACCTTTACTCTCCACCCTATTCCCCTACTTACCCCAACATTTACCCCTCCCATCAACCCACATTTAACAGGCATACACAAAAAGAAGAGAAAAAAACATGAAAATAAAAATAATAAACACATTGTCTGGCCGATGCCAAAAAAGCACGGCGCGACCTCGAACAAGAGGTCAAACAAAAATAAAATCCCAACTGTACGTTCACCTCTCATTATCCTAGAACTTCTACTAACATCTGAACTGGGAGGCTCCCGCCCTCTCATTATCCTAGAACTTCTACTAACATATGAACTGAGGAGGCTCCCGCCCTCTCATTATCCTAGAACTTCTACTAACATCTGAACTGAGGAGGCTCCCGCCCTCTCATTATCCTAGAACTTCTACTAACATCTGAACTGAGGAGGCTCCCGCCCTCTCATTATCCTAGAACTTCTACTAACATATGAACTGAGGAGGCTCCCGCCCTCTCATTATCCTAGAACTTCTACTAACATATGAACTGAGGAGGCCCCGCCTCTCATTATCCTAGAACTTCTACTAACATATGAACTGAGGAGGCTCCCCGCCCTCTCATTATCCTAGAACTTCTACTAACATATGAACTGAGGAGGCTCCCGCCCTCTCATTATCCTAGAACTTCTACTAATATATGAACTGAGGAGGCTCCCGCCCTCTCATTATCCTAGAACTTCTACTAACATATGAACTGAGGAGGCTCCCGCGATTAAAGTGTTCAATTAGCATCTATTAAACCTAAACAGAATAAGTTGCAACTTAAACATATTGTGCACTTAAGCTTCATCTTGGGTCAATCCCTGAGATAAGCAAGATATAGCATCACAAGATTACATTGCTAAGCAATGCCGGTCTAAACATAAACCATCCGCAACCGACATAGACAGCAGTACAATTACATATTGTGGGTTAGGAGATGGGAACAAGGATTTCGATAAATTGAACGTACCCCCCAATCAAAAAAAATAAAAAATGTATAATAATAAAAAATACATTTTTTTTCCCCCTTCTAAAAAAAACAATAGTGATAGATATAGTGATAGATATATTTATATATATATATATATATATATATATATATATATATATATATATATAAAATATATCTATCACTATTGTATATATATATATATACACACATACATATACATACACATACACATATATATACATATACATACATACATACATACATACATACATACATACATACATACATACATACATACATACATACATACATACATACATACATACATACATACATACATACATACATACACACACACATACATACATACCTATATACACACACACACATACATCCATCCATACACACTTGTACACATACATACATACATACATACACACATGTGCCCATATATACACACACACACATGTGCATACCTACCTACACACACCCATGCGCAAGTATATACACGCATACCCACATACGTATACACGTGCATACATACACACACACATACACTTACGCACATACACCCAAAAATATATACTTATAGAAATAAATATTAAAAAAAAATATATATATACAGGTACACACACACACACACACACACACACACACACACACACACACACACACACACATACACACATCTACATACACACCCCAGAATAGTAATCTACACTAATTTAAAATATACACATACCTAATACTAAAAAGCTAAGAGAAAATAATAATAAAGTACACATAGTAATTACATGTACGCACACCTACACAGACACAAGCCCCACGGCGGTCTGGTGGGAATCTAATCGTGAGAGCGGGCCAGGCTATGACAAAGGCAGAACAGCACAAAACATCAACTTGCTATCCAGGTGTCTGCGTCTGCCCCTTCCCAGCCATCACCCCCAGACCTCCGCAAGCAATAACTAACTGGTATGGTAATAGGAATAATGTAATAATTGAAAAATAAATAACGAAACAAAACAAAAATGGGGGAACATAAGTATATCCATCCGAAAGTGTCAATGATCAGACCTGGAAGGCCTCCCAAACAGGCACCACCACGAACCCAGTCGGAATTAAAGTGAAACTGACGTTAAATGAGAGCTCTAACCGCCTCCATTGGTCAGCTCAGCGTGTTACATGTTCGGCAGGCCCTGTCGAGACCGTTTAGTACGGTTTCACCCGTTATGGTATAGTATGGGTTCGAGTCCATGAGCAGACCCTAACACACAATGACAAGGCACTCTAACCTGTACGGGGATTGGCGTATATTCCCGGATAAACTTCTCCGCGTCCAAAATCGAGGAGAGCCAAATCTTCTCTCCGGAAGGCGGGGTAATTCTTAGTCTTGCAGGGAAGAGCAAGGCTGGGCGAAGATGGAGTTTGTAGAGTTTGGTCATGACATCTCTGTAGCCGGGCGCGGTGCTTTGCCACATCGGGCGCATAATCCTTGTAGACACGGAAGGGGTGCCCTTTATGTAACAGGTTGCCCCTCATTCGAGCCTCGCGCAGGATAAGATCCTTGGTCTTGAAACTGTGACAGCAGATGATTACTTGGCGACGACGTTGGCCCGGTCGAGGACTGGGACAAGGGCGCGATGTGCATGGTCCAGTTGGGGATCTGAAGCCAAAACATCCGATCCCATTGCATCCTTCAATAGCTTGGCGAAGAAGTCGGTGGGGCGAGAGCCAGCCTCTATCCCCTCTGCCAGCCCAACAACGCGAAGGTTGTGACGTCTGGATCGGCCCTCCAGGTCGACCACTTTCACAGAAAGCCTCTGCACACTATCCTGCAATGACGTGCATAGCTTCTCCAACTCGTCGATCCTACCAGCGTTGAATTCAGAGGCTTTCTCAAGGTCCACAATACTCTGGCCCTGCGAGGCGACCGTTCGAATGGTGCTCTCAATTTTAGTGTCCAGTTCAGCAATAGTAGCCTTAAGATCCTCAGCTATAGCAACACGTAGTTCTCCCAAAGCCCGGGTAAGTTCTGTAAGTGTCACGTTGTTACCTGTGCCTTCCGCCATGTCTGTCTCGTTGTTTGGCGGGGAGTAGGCCTCCGAAGTGGATTTATTGTCCTTTGGTCGCTTATTACTCGGCATTTTCACATAGAAAGTTACAATATTGTATTAGAAAGAAACGTTTGTTGTAAAAAGTGCTATAAAGTAGGTTAAGTTAGATTATTTCGCAAAAAAGTTGCAGGAGCCTCTCACACACAGCCGTTCACTCCAACATGCTAGCTCCGCCCCCTCCCTTTGCTTTAACCTGGAAAAAACTGCCCAGGTCCCTACGTAATTCAGCTAAATTAGCCTGGAGGTCTACATTGCCTTGCCCCACCAGATCTATCTCCATCTCACTAATACAACACTCTAGTTCCCGCAATACTCTCCTAGCCTCTGAGGATGAGAGAGCTGTGTACTGTTGACAGAAAAGCCGAATTTGGACTTTCCCCACATCCCACCATTGACTGAGAGACTCATACTCCTCTCTTCGCTGCCCCGACCTTTCCCAAAAGGTCTAGAAACCTGAGCAAAAAGTGGCATCTTGTAAGAGCTTTACATTGAACTTCCAATAAGATGCCTGCCGGGGCCCTGGTGAAATAGACAGTGGGAGAATAGTAGCGCCCAACGGCCTATTGCTCCGATTCCTAGACATGTAAAACCGATCAAGTCGGGCTGCACTCACCCTAGCCCCAGAAACCTTCACCCATGTGTACTGTGTTGTGTTTGGATATACAGCAACAGGCAAAGTTTCCATGGTGCCTTTGACCACACCCTTTTTCATTTTCCACTTGACACTCTCCTCCCCCTGCCCTAGTCTCTTACACTTCCCCACTATACTCTCCTCATCCACTAGCATAACCTGACTAGACCCAGCATCATCTACACCACCCTCCATAGCATGACTAGGCCCAGCCTCATCTACACCACCATCTCTAGCCTGACTAGTCCCATCATTATCTACACCACCATCCATAGCATGACTAGGCCCAGCCTCATCTACACCACCATCTCTAGCCTGACTAGACCCAGCCTCATCTACACCACCATCTATAACCTAACTAGGCCCAGCCTCATCTACACCACCATCCCTGGCATGACTAGGCCCAGCCTCATCTACACCACCACCTCTGCTGTCTGCATCTCATTACCCCCTGTACTTTGACCTCGATTTCCCCCACTGGCGCTTGTACCCTCACCTTGTCTACGGCTTTTAT
>NC_059448.1:4676497-4686769 GCF_905237065.1 Salmo salar
TTTTACTATGAAGACAAAGTTTCCTTGCCGGACAAGGGTTGTCCTGACTTTCAAGGATCTCTGTGCTAATTTCCTGCTGTTCTACACATTTTGCCACGAGGCTAAGAGAAAATGTTGCAGTATTAAGCTACTTTCTTGTCATTCATTGTATGTTTTCTCTGGGAAGGTTGGGGGCCCACAAAGCTTTTTAGTTGGTGTGTTTAGTGTCAGAGTCTCATCTAAGGGTCTGGTTAAAGGGAGACGGTTATAAAACTATAAGACAGCAGAGATGTTACAGACACACACACACACACACACACACACACACACACACACACACACACACACACACACACACACACACACACACACACACACACACACACAGTCCAACATCACAGACGTTATAGAGTAAGTATTTATTGCAATGTTGAAACCCAGTGGTGTGTAAATCTCACCTAAACTTGACTTTTCTTTCAGTACTGATGGCAAACTCGCAAAACAGATATATATGTACATATTAAACAGTGTGTGTGTGTGTGTGTGTGTGTGTGTGTGTGTGTGTGTGTGTGTGTGTGTGTGTGTGTGTGTGTGTGTGTGTGTGTGTGTGTGTGTGTGTGTGTGTGTGTGTGTGTGTGTGTGTGTGTGTTTATAATGCATAAAACGCAGCCTGTTTAACAAGCACCTGGGTGATATGAAACAACAGGTAAATAAAAAGGAAATTGCTCTGTAAAACAACAGAAGAATGTGTTACAACAGCTTTAACTGGGCTCCCAAATACATCTTTATAATTGGAATGAAAACTGCTATTCTCTCTTTCTCTTCCCTGACCACTTTTCAACCCTGTCGCTCATACACACACACACACACACACACACACACACACACACACACACACACACACACACACACACACACACACACACACACACTTCAAAAAGTTAACCGACATTGTGTTTCTCCGTACTAATATAATAGGGTTTTAATAAAGGTGAAAATGCACGGGGGAGAGAGAGATGGAGAGATTGGGTGAGAGATGGATGGAGAGATGGAGAGATTGGGTGAGAGATGGAGAGATTGGGTGAGAGATGGAGAGATTGGGTGAGAGATGGAGAGATTGGGTGAGAGATGGAGAGAGAGATGGGGGGGATGGGGAGAGAGATTGAGAGATTGGGTGAGAGATGGAGAGAGATGGAGAAAGAGATGGATGGAGAGATGGAGAGAGAGATGGAGAGAGAGATGGAGAGATTGGGTGAGAGATGGAGAGAGAGATGGAGAAAGAGATGGATGGAGAGATGGGGGGATGGAGAGAGAGATGGAGAAAGAGATGGAGAGATGGAGAGAGAGATGGAGAGATTGGGTGAGAGATGGAGAGAGATGGAGAAAGAGATGGAGAGATGGAGAGAGAGATGGAGAGATTGGGTGAGAGATGGAGAGAGATGGAAAAAGAGATGGAGAGAGAGCTGGGGGGGATGGAGAGAGAGATGGAGAGAGAGATGGAGAGATTGGGTGAGAGATGGAGAGAGATGGAGAGATGGAGAGATTGTGTGAGAGATGGAGAGATTGGGTGAGAGATGGAGAGATGGAGAGAGAGATGGAGAGATTGGGTGAGAGATGGAGAGATGGAGAGAGAGATGGAGAGATGGAGAGATTGGGTGAGAGATGGAGAGAGAGATGAGAAATGGAGAGAGAGATAGAGAGAGAGATGGAGAGATTGGGTGAGAGATGGAGAGATGGAGAGAGAGATGGAGAGAGATGGGGTGAGAGAGATGGAGAGATGGGGTGAGAGAGATGGAGAGAGAGATGAGAAATGGAGAGAGAGATAGAGAGAGAGATGGAAAGATTGGGTGAGAGATGGAGAGATGGAGAGAGAGATGGAGAGAGATGGAGAGAGAGATGGAGAGAGATGGGGTGAGAGAGAGAGGGGGGGTTAGCTTGATGGTCTATCCATCCTTTTTCACTATGAGAGAAAGAGAAGACGTGTCTTTTGTTCTTTTTGAGGATTTTCTCTCTTTTGTTGTTACTCCAACATCTCATTTGGACAGTGCTGTATTTTCGGAAGTATATGTTAAAATATGAGGACTGCACGAATACAGTTTTATAGATGGAGTTTACAAGAAGTTGCTCAGGTTCAGTGAAATATGAAAACAAACTTAAATAACTTTAGCCTTATTAAACTACATTACTGTAGTTTTACTAGATTCACATCGAAATTATTGAAATATGTTGAAGTCTTTAGAAGAATTGTTGGGGTGAAAACATGCAAACAAAGTTTATTTAGAATTACAGTGAAGAAATGCTTTGTTCTGGTTAATGGGCTCCCCCCTCCCAATGGAACCCCTCCCACCCAATGGAATCCCCCCTCCCAATGGAACCCCTCCCACCCAATGGAACCCCCTCCCAATGGAACCCCTCCCCACCCAATGGAACCCCCCCCCTCCCAATGGAACCCCTCCCCACCCAATGGAACCCCCTCCCAATGGAACCCCTCCTCCCAATGGAACCCCTCCCCACCCAATGGAATCCCCCCTCCCAATGGAATCCCCCTCCCAATGGAACCCCTCCCACCCAATGGAACCCCCTCCCAATGGAACCCCTCCTCCCAATGGAACCCCCCTCCCAATGGAACCCCTCCCACCCAATGGAACCCCTCCTCCCAATGGAACCCCTCCCCACCCAATGGAACCCCTCCCAATGGAACCCCCCCTCCCAATGGAACCCCTCCTCCCAATGGAACCCCCCTCCCAATGGAACCCCTCCCCACCCAATGGAACCCCCCCTCCCAATGGAACCCCCCCTCCCAATGGAACCCCCTCCCAATGGAACCCCTCCCCCACCCAATGGAACCCCCCTCCCAATGGAACCCCCTCCTCCCAATGGAACGCCCCTCCCAATGGAACCCCTCCTCCCAATGGAACCCCCCTCCCAATGGAACCCCCCTCCCAATGGAACCCCCCCTCCCAATGGAACCCCCCCTCCCAATGGAACCCCTCCTCCCAATGGAACCCCCCTCCCAATGGAACCCCTCCCAATGGAACCCCTCCTCCCAATGGAACCCCCCTCCCAATGGAACCCCTCCCCACCCAATGGAACCCCCCCTCCCAATGGAACCCCTCCCCACCCAATGGAACCCCTCCCCCACCCAATGGAACCCCCTCCCAATGGAACCCCCCTCCCAATGGAACCCCCCCTCCCAATGGAACCCCTCCTCCCAATGGAACCCCCCTCCCAATGGAACCCCTCCTCCCAGTGGAACCCCCCCTCCCAATGGAACCCCTCCTCCCAATGGAACGCCCCCTCCCAATGGAACCCCCCCTCCCAATGGAACCCCTCCTCCCAATGGAACCCCTCCCCACCCAATGGAACCCCCCCTCCCAATGGAACCCCTCCCCACCCAATGGAACCCCTCCCATGTGTGTGTGTGTGTTCCCCAATAGCCTTCCCTCAACCCTCCAAGATCCCCCCACAGTTCTCCAATAGCTGCTCCCTCAACCCTCCAAGATCCCCCCCCCACAGTTCCCCAATAGCTGTCCCTCAAGCCTCCAAGATCCCCCCCACAGTTCCCCAATAGCTGCTCCCTCAACCCTCCAAGATCCCCCCCACAGTTCCCCAATAGCTGCTCCCTCAACCCTCCAAGATCCCCCCACAGTTCCCCAATAGCTGCTCCCTCAACCCTCCAAGATCCCCCCACAGTTCCCCAATAGCTGTCCCTCAACCCTCCAAGATCCCCCCACAGTTCCCCAATAGCTGCTCCCTCAACCCTCCAAGTTCCCCAATAGCTGCTCCCTCAACCCTCCAAGATCCCCCCACAGTTCCCCAATAGCTGTCCCTCAAGCCTCCAAGATCCCCCCACAGTTCCCCAATAGCTGTCCCTCAAGCCTCCAAGATCCCCCCACAGTTCCCCAATAGCTGCTCCCTCAACCCTCCAAGATCCCCCCACAGTTCCCCCAATAGCTGTTCCTCAACTCTCCAAGATCCCCCCAACAGTTCCCCAATAGCTGCTCCCTCAAGCCTCCAAGATCCCCCCCACAGTTCCCCAATAGCTGTTCCTCAACTCTCCAAGATCCCCCCACAGTTCCCCCAATAGCTGCTCCCTCAACCCTCCAAGATCCCCCCACAGTTCCCCAATAGCTGTTCCTCAACTCTCCAAGATCCCCCCACAGTTCCCCAATAGCTGCTCCCTCAACCCTCCAAGATCCCCCCCACAGTTCCCCAATAGCTGGCCCCTCAACCCTCCAAGATCCCCCCCACAGTTCCCCAATAGCTGCTCCCTCAACCCTCCAAGATCCCCCACAGTCCCCCCTCCCCGGGAATAAAAAATAAATAAAAATACAATTAATTCCATTCCCCCCAAGAACCCCCCAATGCACCAACAACCAAGATAATGAACTAAAGAGACAAAAGGAAAAGACAGAAGAAAACAGCAATGCAAAGCCCCCCCCCAAAAAATTACAAAATTCAACAAATGACATCAAGGACAACTGAAATCATAACAGCAATGCCAACTGTATATCTTTGTGTGCATGTCTGGCACTATTACATGTATGTGTGTGTTCTTGTATGTGTTTATTTGAATGAGAGTGTGTGTGTATATGTATGTGTACCAACACCTGCACGGCATCATCCTCAGGCAAACCCAGCATTAGTTATAAAAACACTGCCACTTAGTGTCATTCAAATGTACTTTTATTTTGTTTTATTTTGACTTTTTTCCCCCTTTATCTTTTGACCATCATTCTCTCTCTCACACAGCAGCTCCACTTCCACTTGTCTCCAATTCCACATGCCAACCCTCAGCTTCCCTCAGCCTATCCCATCTATCTCTGCTGGCCACCCACTTCGTGTTTCTATGCATCACATATCTTTCATCTACGCTGTGAAGTTTAACGTACAATTTCAATCTATCAAATCGAATAGAATCTACAGATTGCGTGTTGAAGATAAATACTTTTACTAAGAGTATTAGTATATTAGTAATTGACTGACCTGGTCTCTCCAGATCTCCTAACAGTACTATATCTAGGGTCAATTTTAGATCAATGTTATGCATTTTCAGCCATTCCTGAACCTGAAACGAGAAACAGGCTACCTGAGGGCAATACCAAAATAAATGGTCTATTGATTCTGTATCCTCACAACTAAAATCCGCAGAGCTTCGATGATTTTATGCCCCAAATATTCATCATTTTTGTTGGTGGCAAGAATTCTATATAATCATTTTAGCTGAAAAGCACAAAGTCTTAAATCTGAGTTGTTTTATGTATCAACTCATACACCCTGTACCATGGAATCGGTACATCAAACATCTCTTCCCAACTGTTTTGCAATCTGTATGGCACAGTTGTCAACATCCTGGTCCTCAAATGAAACTGGTATACTTTCCTATTTATGCAATTTTTATTCCTCTGCCAGTTTTGATCCAACATTGGCTCTTGATAGACCAATCAAAGTCAACACTGGCTCTTGATAGACCAATCAAAGTCAACACTGGCTCTTGATAGACCAATCAAAGTCAACACTGGCTCTTGATAGACCAATCAAAGTCAACACTGGCTCTTGATAGACCAATCAAAGTCAACACTGGCTCTTGATAGACCAATCAAAGTCAACACTGGCTCTTGATAGAGCAATGAAAGTCAACACTGGCTCTTGATAGACCAATCAAAGTCAACACTGGCTCTTGATAGACCAATCAAAGTCAACACTGGCACTTTAGAAGTGATGGCCACCTGTATAGCAGGCTACTAAATATATTCTTTCCCTTTTCCTCCTCATCCATCAATTCATTTCCTTTTCTCCGTTTAAAACCACATCCCTTGTTCCAGAGTTAAGTGGCGTCCATCATGTTATTATAATCTACTATGTTCCTGTGTATGTGTGTGTGTGTGTGTGTGTGTGTGTGTGTGTGTGTGTGTGTGTGTGTGTGTGTGTGTGTGTGTGTGTGTGTGTGTGTGTGTGTGTGTGTGTGTGTGTGTGTGTGTGTGTGTGTGTGTGTGTGTGTAGGTCAGGGGTCCAGGTTTCTCTCTACAGACTAAACTGGCCTCCAATCTTCCTATGTACGATCGTCGCAACTATCAAATTTGGTTTTCTGGAATTTTCTCCGGCGTCTTCTGAACCGTTTAACTTCATCATTCTACTGATGGTTAATGATCAGAGCACTCACATTAACTCTGAATGGTTAAGGTTAGGCATTATCTCTGAACGGTTAAGGTTAGGCATTAACTCTGAATGGTTAAGGTTAGGCATTATCTCTGAATGGTTAAGGTTAGGCATTAACTCTGAACGGTTAAGGTTAGGCATTAACTCTGAATGGTTAAGGTTAGGCATTAACTCTGAATGGTTAAGGTTAGGCATTATCTCTGAATGGTTAAGGTTAGGCATTATCTCTGAATGGTTAAGGTTAGGCATTAACTCTGAATGGTTAAGGTTAGGCATTAACTCTGAATGGTTAAGGTTAGGCATTAACTCTGAATGGTTAAGGTTAGGCATTAACTCTGAATGGTTAAGGTTAGGCATTAACTCTGAATGGTTAAGGTTAGGCATTATCTCTGAATGGTTAAGGTTAGGCATTAACTCTGAATGGTTAAGGTTAGGCATTATCTCTGAATGGTTAAGGTTAGGCATTAACTCTGAATGGTTAAGGTTAGGCATTAACTCTGAATGGTTAAGGTTAGGCATTAACTCTGAATGGTTAAGGTTAGGCATTAACTCTGAATGGTTAAGGTTAGGCATTAACTCTGAATGGTTAAGGTTAGGCATTATCTCTGAATGGTTAAGGTTAAGCATTATCTCTGAATGGTTAAGGTTAGGCATTAACTCTGAATGGTTAAGGTTAGGCATTAACTCTGAACGGTTAAGGTTAGGCATTAACTCTGAATGGTTAAGGTTAGGCATTAACTCTGAACGGTTAAGGTTAGGCATTAACTCTGAACGGTTAAGGTTAGGCATTAACTCTGAATGGTTAATTATAGATCCCTTCGCGCGCCAATCCCTTTAACGGGATTGATTTGACAACACCCAGTGAAATTGCAGCGCACCAAATTAAAAAACAGAAATACTCATAATAAGAATTCATAAAACAAACAAGTGTTATACATCTGTTTAAAGATTAACTTCTTGTTAATCCAGCCGCAGTGTCAGATTTCAAAAAAGCTTTAAGGCGAAAGAAAACCATGCGATTATCTGAGGACAGCGCCCAGCATACCAACACATGAAAATCAGATTTCAACCAGGCATGTGCTACAGAAAAGTCCGAAATAACGATATAATTCATGCCTTAGCTTTGAAGATCTTCTTCTGTTGGCACTCCAAAAAATGTCCCATATAACATCAGAAATTGGTCCTTTTGTTCGATAAATTGTGTCTTTATATCAGTTACCTGTAAACTTTGTCCAAACATTTCAAACAACTTTCCTAATACAACTTTTGGTATTTTAAAACATAAATAATCGATAAAATTTAAGACGGAATATACTGTGTTCAATAGCGGATAAAATGAAAGTGAAGCGAGTTCCAGGTCGCGCGCACCAAACAAAAAAGTACACTTGGCTCTACACTCAGAAAAGAAAGGGCTACTTCTTAATTTCTCAAAGGAAAAACATCAACCAATTTCTAAAGACTGTTGACATCTAGTGGAAGCCATAGGAACTGCAAGCATATTTGTATTAAAAAGGGATTGCCATAGAAACCTAATGAAAACATATTGAGCTCAAACATTTTTTTTTCCTGGATGGATTGTGCTCGGGGTTTCACCTGCCAAGTCAGTTCTGTTATACTCACAGACATTATTCAAACAGTTTTAGAAACTTCAGAGTGTTTTCTATCCAAATCTACTAATGATATGCATATCCTAGCTTCTGGTCCTGAGTAGCAGGGAGTTTACTTTGGGCACGCTTTTCATCCGGACGTGAATATACTGCCCCCTAGCCAAAAGTGGTTTTAAGGTTAGTCATTAACTCTGAATGGTTCCATCTGTCCCTCTATCCCTCTATTCCTCTATCCCTCTATCCCTCTATCCCTCTATCCCTCTATCCCTCTAATCCTCTATCCCTCTATCCCGCTATCCCTCTAATCCTCTAACCCTCTAACCCTCTATCCCTCTATCCCTCTATCCCTCTATCCCTCTATCCCTCTATCCCTCTATCCCTCTAACCCTCTATCCCTCTATCCCTCTAACCCTCTATCCCTCTAACCCTCTATCCCTCTATCCCTCTATCCCTCTATCCCTCTAACCCTCTATCCCTCTAACCCTCTATCCCTCTATCCCTCTAACCCTCTATCCCTCTATCCCTCTATCCCTCTATCCCTCTAACCCTCTATCCCTCTAACCCTCTAACCCTCTATCCCTCTAACCCTCTATCCCTCTAACCCTCTATCCCTCTATCCCTCTATCCCTCTATCCCTCTATCCCTCTAACCCTCTATCCCTCTATCCCTCTAACCCTCTATCCCTCTAACCCTCTATCCCTCTAACCCTCTATCCCTCTATCCCTCTATCCCTCTAACCCTCTAACCCTCTATCGCTCTATCCCTCTATCCCTCTAACACTCTATCCCTCTATCCCTCTAACCCTCTATCCCTCTATCCCTCTAACCCTCTAACCCTCTAACCCTCTAACCCTCTATCCCTCTAACCCTCTAACCCTCTATCCCTCTATCCCTCTCACCCTCTATCCCTCTAACCCTCTATCCCTCTATCCCTCTATCCCTCTAACCCTCTATCCCTCTAACTCTCTAACCCTCTATCCCTCTAACCCTCTATCCCTCTAACTCTCTAACCCTCTATCCTTCCCTCCTACTTCATACCCTCAATCCCTCCCTCCTTCTATCCCTCTAACACTTCTTCCTCTATCCCTCCCTCCTTCTATCCCTCTATCCCTCTAACACTCTATCCCTCTATCCCTCCCTCCCTCTATCTATCCCTCTATCCTTCTATCCCTATATCCCTCCCTCCCACTCTCTTACCCTCTATCCCTCCCTCCCTCCCTGTTACCCTCTATCCTTCCTTCCTTCCTTCCTTCCTTCCTTCCTTCCTTCCTTCCTTCCTTCCTTCCTTCCTTCCTTCCTTCCTTCCTTCCTTCCTTCCTTCCTTCCTTCCTTCCTTCCTTCCTTCCTTCCTTCCTTCCTTCCTTCCTTCTATCCCTCCCTCCCTCCCTCCCTCCCTCCCTCCCTCCCTCCCTCCCTCCCTCCCTCCCTCCCTCCCTCCCTCTAACCCTCTTACCTTCTATCCTTCTATCCCTCTATCCCTCTTTCTCTCTCTCTCTGTCTCTCTCTCTCTCTCTGTCTCTCTCTCTCGCTCTCTCTCTCTCTCCCCCTCCCTCCTCTCTCTCTCTCTCCCTCCCTCCCTTCATCCATCCATCCCTCTCTCTCTCTCTCCCTCTATCCCTCCCTCCCTCTATCTATCCCTCTATCCCTCTATCCCTCTATCCCTCCCTCCCTCTATCTATCCCTCTATCCCTCTATCCCTACTTCCTTATATACCTCTATCCCTCTATCCCTCCCTCCCTCCCTCTATCTATCCCTCTATCCCTCTATCCTTCTATCCCTCTATCCCTCCTTCCTTATATCCCTCTATCCCTCTATCCCTCTATCCCTCTATCCCTCTATCCCTCCCTCCCTCCCTCCCTCCCTCCCTCCCTCCCTCCCTCCCTCCCTCCCTCCCTCCCTCCCTCCCTCCCTCCCTCCCTCTATCCCTCTATCCCTCTATCCCTCTTACCTTCTATCCCTCTCTCTCTCTCTCTCTCTCTCTCTTCCTCTCTCTCTCTCTCTCTCCCCCCCCTCTCTCTCCCCTCTCTCTCCCCTCTCTCCCTCCCTTCATCCATCCCTCTCACTCTCTTTCTTCCTCTCTCCAGAACTATTCCAGTAATGTCTTAATGTGTCTCCTCCGTCTCCTCTCCACCCTTCCACCCTTGCGTCTTCTCTCCCCAGAATAGTATTAGGGTTGGCCTTGTCACTCACATCCAGGGGTGACGGCTAATTTTTCACGGTGCGTGTTGTGTGTGTGTGTGAGACAAGGAAATAAGAGAGCCTTATCAGTTCCATTAGGAAAGGAAAGGAAGGTATATATCATCAGTGAAGTTTTACCGTAAAGCTTGGAGCAGAGAATCATGTTTAATTAGTTGTAATAGTTTTACCGTAAAGCTTGGAGCAGAGTGTCATGTAAAATTCCCGCAGACTGATCACACACACACACACACACACACACACACACACACACACACACACACACACACACACACACACACACACACACACACACACACACACACACACACACACACACACACACACACACA